>NC_091749.1:42587329-42844829 GCF_043380555.1 Nothobranchius furzeri
ATAGAACAGTAAGAGTTAACGTCTTACAAATTTCTCGACATGGGTGAAAGTAGTTGGTAAATCGTCATTGTTCTGAGAATATTCAAATGTTTTTAGCAACTAAGGGGTTAATTTTTATGAAATGACTAAACTTCTTCTTACACTATCCACTTTTTTTCATAAAATAAATTAACAGTAGCTACCGATTTTCAGTAAACCTGGACATACTGAATCAGCTGTTGAAATGCACGTTGGTAGTAAAATTCGACGAGGAAGCACGGATAGTCAGTGACACTGTCGAAACGCCGCGGTAGGAAAATTCGATGAGAAAGCACAGATAGTCAGAACACCGGCTCAAATTCACACCTACCATTAGGGGAAGCCTCCAATTGGTGGGTAGAATCAGCCCACCTGGACTTACGGCATTATCATGCTGATTACCTAAGAGCTGAGAACTTCTCTGACTGAATTTCTTGCATTCCTAAGCAAGGATGTGTGGAATCAACTGGGCCAGGCTGGGGCTGACTGGGGCTATTGACCCTTTGCACGTAGCATCACGCCACACATGTGACCGCCCCCTTCACCATGATGGATGGCAAAAAGACCATTTACACCCGTTGAAACTCCAGTGAAGCTATTCAAAACAAGCCCGTTTGTAGCCTTTTATCGTTTTTATTTAGTTGATTTGACAGTAAAATGGTTTTAGCTTGCTGCGTGGTTGGCTGCACTAACAGACAAGCATGTAAACTCAACTCGTTTTGTTTTTTTAATAACTTTGATGGAGACTGAGGACGGAGATGAACTGCAGCGATCAATCAAGTGGACTAGCAGCCCTCAGATTTGCAGTGAACATGTTTTTACCGGGTAAGATAAATGTTAATTTATTTCACGAGGAAGACAGGGACAGGGATAAATGTGATGTGTTTATACAAGTTATCGATAATACTGATGGAGGGGTATTTCACCACGGAGGATGCGCTCCGTCCACTGTAGTGTAAAGCGAGAGAATTATTAACAATATTAATGCTCCGATGTATGATTACGTGTGTTAAAATTATGTTATTTATATGAGCGTTGCCGTTCAGAAATCTTCTCAGTCCGGTGTGAGAGCAGCAGCTGAACCAGGTAACACCACCAGCAACAGAAACTGGTAGGGATCACACAGACACAGACACACACACATGCGCATGTGCTGACGGTCGATCAAAAATGGGTTTAATTGTGATAAAAGCTTCTAAAAACAAGTGTAAACAGATGACGAGCATTACAAAGATAATGTAAAATAAAAAAAAAACTCTCAAAAAGTTTAACATTACACCAATTACCAACTATAAAAAACACCTGGTTAAAACTTATATTAAAAGTTCTACCAAACAAGGTGTTTTTAAGAACTCATAACTCAGAGTTAAAACCTTAAAGTTAACTCATCTCAAACAAAGGGGTTGAAACCAAACTAAGGCCTGGAGGACAGCAGAACCCCTGCACTGCTGCCTCCCACTGCTGCAGGAGACAGCAGTGCAGGGGTTCTGCTGACCTCCAGGCCTCATTTTGGTTTCAACCCCTTTGTTTTGATGAGTCTTAACTTTAATAGTTTCAACTCTGAGTGATCCAAATGGATCTTTGTTTGATGTCGACTTGGGGCACTCTGTTTTAAGGTTAACATCATAGTTTACCGACTTTGGGATTTTAAAACACTCAGTGTTTTTCGTAGCGCGTCGGTTTTTATTATCAACTTGTGTTTTTAAAGCACCTTCTGTTTCTGTTACACACGGCAGCGTTTGAAGCAGATGGCAGCTCGTTAACCAACTTCCACAAACAATTAAGATGCATTTTCACCTAATTTATTCACTGACAACGCAAAAAAAAATTACAAATCTGGTAAATATAACTCACTCAACCTGGAGGTAAGTGGAGAAAATTTAGAAAGTTTGCAAACATATATTGATGAAGTTTTTGAGTTTTTTGTCATGGAACCGAAGAAATCAGCAGACGAACTGACATTTTATTCGTTTCGCACATCGCAGATGTAGCTAAATCACTCAAGAAAAGATTTCCTTCTGAACATCTGAGCTGGAAACTGCTCAGCGCAGCTCACTGTCAGTGCGTACATAAGGTGCACAACGAGCTGAAGATGTGGAGAGGGGCTTGGAGCGCGTCGCAGAACCAGAGCGCATGCAGGAAGATTCCTTCCACTGAAGCGAGAGTTTTCCAAACCCTGTCTCTCAGAGAGACTTGTCACTTAGAAAATGTTCCCTGATGATGAAACTTTGGCTGAATTGTGCTTGTTCTTGTCTCCAATGTGGCGTCTGAGGAGAGTCCCAGAATCTCACATCGTCTTCAGCTCAGACAGCGCCTATATGATTACGCACAAGCGTGACGCGTCAACCCGGTCACACAGTAGACCGGGTTGGACCTGCTCAGGTTTACGCAGACAATCTTTACATTTAGAATTAGCTTACAGATGTAAAATTTATGCAGTAAAATATAAAGCATTTTATTTAAATATCCATTCATTATTTTACAAGCACAGAGAGCCGCATCAGATGGATGGAAGAGCCGCATGCAGCTCCAGAGCCGCGGATTGCCGACCCCTGAGCTAGGGCATGTGCGGAGGACACACACACACACACACACACACACACACACACAAGCAAAATATACTTGTTTTCAATTACATTTATTGGGCCCACTTACATTTTCTTAGGCCCACCCACAAATGAGTTTCTGGCTACGCTAATGGTGACTTTTGACAGACTTCTCTGAGCTCCGCAGCCATTACACTTTTCACCTTGCGCACCCCCTAGCGGTAGCTCGCGCACCCCTGGGGGTGCGCGCACCACACTTCGGGACTCCCTGTCCTAGATGTACTAGAATCCATAGAGAAATGGCTGCTGGGATTTGAGGGGCGACTCCACCTGCTTGAGGTTCTTCACTAGGAGTTCCAGGACCTCCGAACATCTCTCGAGTTTAGCCAGGAGCAGGTGGAGCGACTCACGGCTGAGAATGCGTCTCTGGGGGATTCGGTTTCCTCCTTGACAGAAGGACTTGATCGGATCTCCCAGGACAACAAAGCTCTAAAGGAGACGGTTCTGGATCTCCAGGCAAACAGCATGAGAGATAACCTGGTGTTCGCAGGCCTTCCAGAGCAGATCGGAGAAGCGGAGGATTGCGAACAAACCCTCGAGAACTTTCTCCACACCCACATGAAGATACCTGAGGAAACTGTTGGAAACATCACCTTTCATCGGGTACATCGCCTTGGAGCCAGGAGAACAGACAGCAGAAGAAATGTGAGCACTTTAAGCAGAAAGATCTTGTTAAAAGCCGCAGGAGGGAGCTTAAAGGTAAAACTACAGCGTGAACGATCAGTTTCCTAAGGAAATTCTGAATCGCTGCCGAGTTCTCTTCCCGCTGCGTAAGAAGTTCATCCAGGATGGGAAGCGGGCTGTGATCTCGGTAGATAAACTGTTCGTGGACAGTAAGATCTACAAAGAATGAGGAGTAACAGACTGGCTTTATTAGACAAACATCAGGTACAACTTTATTATTATTAACAGCACTCACTGGATTTGAACATGTCAGGATTTATACTTGCTAGATCTGTGTTTAGATTTGTTCACCTGTTCCCTCACCACCTCACATCCACAACACTTTTTCTTTTCTTTCTTCTTTTTTCCTTTTCTTAACCTTTATAATTCCTTTCTTTCCCTGTTTTATCTGCTTTTGGATCTTTATTCAATTCAATTCAAGTTTATTTATATAGCGCCAAATCACGACAAGAGTCGTCTCAAGGCACTTCACATAATAAACTTTCCAATTCAATTTATATCTGCATGGCACAATTAGCTCTTTTTTTTCTACACTGCAGCAAGACGCACACAGCGTGCACGCACGCGCACACACACACACACACACATAGAATTCATACGCACAGCCACACACGATAAGTAGCCTAAGGCGTTTCATTGCAAACAAAACACTGTTGGGCTTGTCTTATTATTATTATTATTATTATTATTATTATTTATACTTTATCATTATCAGCATTAATATCCTTATATTAATATTGTTAAAATATGGTCATTATTTTTAATATTGCTACTATTATTTATTATTAATATTGCAAATGATAATAATGATACCCATTATTTACTCTCTATTATTTACTATAAGATTAATGTATGCGTTTAATTACTTATCTTATCTCATACGCATGAAGGCGTCATATTCTGTCTATTCACACGCACATCTTTGGGTGCACTAAGATTTGCCTCATGGAACGTACATGGAGCTGGCTCCATAGAGAAGAGATTAAAAAATTTTGATCAGCTAAAGAGAGTGCAAGCAGATGTAATATTATTACAAGAGACCAATAGATCTGCCACATTTGCAGATGAACTTAAAACATCTTACTTTCCCAGCATGTTCTCTGCCTGCTATAACTCTAGGCAAAGGGGTGTAGCTACTTTAATACACAAAAACATCAATTTCACATTATTGGACACAGTCTCTGATCCAGAGGGTAGATTTATAATACTAAAAATATCTATACAGAACCAAAGCTTATTTATCGTCAGCATATACTGTCCAAATATTGATGACCCTTCATTCTTTCATAATTTTTTCTCTGTACTCTCCGAACACTTGGACTGTCCACTTATACTTGGAGGTGATTTTGATTTTTGGATGGATACTTTAACAGACAGGCTCAGTACGGCTGGGACTCAGCGCAATTGGAAATCCACTAATATAGTTAAACAGTACTGGAGTGATTATGGGCTTTGTGATGCATGGCAATGTCTTCACTCTAACTGTAGAATGTATACTTTTTTCTCACATGTCCATCACTCTCATTCATGTTTGGATTATTTTCTAGTCAGCAGCTCATTGTTGGCTGACATTTCAGACACTGAGAAACACCCCATAGTTGTCAGTGACCATGCTCTGGTTTCTTTAACTCTGGTAAACAAGAAGACAATCCCACCAAGCAAAAACTGGAGGTTTAATTCATCACTGCTTAAAGACGAAGGTTTTACAGAATTTTTTTAAAGGAGTGGGCTTTATATTTAGAACATAATGACCTGCCTGGAACATCAGCATCTTCTCTGGGAGGCAGGGAAAGCAGTGATGAGAGGTAAAATAATCTCTTTCTCCTCATATAAGAAAATAACAGAAAACAAACATATTCAGGAGTTAGAAGAAATCATTAAGTCTTTAGGGGCATCCACAGAAGAAGAGTTACTGAGCAAATTACGTGCAGCTAAATTAGAACTTCATGGAATTATCGACAGAAACACACAATTTTTTGCACAAAGACTACGAATAGAAAACTTTGAAGACAGCAATAAATCAGGTAATTTTTATCTAACCAGTAAAGAATAAATAAAGTGAAAACTACCATATCTGCTGTTAAAGACTCAACCGGGAATATAGTTTATGACCCTGAAAGCATAAACAACACTTTCAGAGACTTTTACCAAATGTTGTACTCACCACAGGTAAACCCATCAGATAACGAGATCAATGAGTTCCTTGACAGGATAACACTTCCTAAATTATCAGACAGCCAAGCTGCAGTCCTGGATTCATGACTAACATCAGCTGAGCTCCAGGAAGCCCTTAAATCCATGCCTAATAGGAAAGCTCCAGGTCTAGACGGGTTTCCAGTAGAGTTCTACAAAGAATTCTGGATCATTCTGGCTCCAACATTCTTCAGAATGGTGAAGGAAATTGAAGAGAGTGGCAGATTACAGCCAAACATGTATTCAGCCAATATTAATCTTTTATTAAAACCAGGCAAAGACCCTGCATTTCCTACCAGCCATTGCCCAATTTCTCTTATTAATGTTGATCTTAAAATAATTTGTAAAGCCCTGGCAAGAAGATTGGAGAAGGTAACCCCTTTATAATACACCCTGACCAAACTGGTTTCATTAAGGGTAGACAGTCATCCACAAACTCACGTAGATTACTTAATTTGATAGATTTCTCTTGCAGTAGAAACATAGAAACTAGTATATTATCTCTAGATGCAGAAAAGGCCTTCGATAGAGTTAACTGGAAGTTCTTATTTGCAACTCTACATAAATTTGGTTTTGGGAACTTCTTCACAAACATTATACAATTCACCAACAGCACGTGTCAGGACAAACGACAAAATATCAGCTAGCTTCTGTCTTCAGAGGGGGACCAGGCAGGGATGCCCACTCTCCCCCTCACTGTTTGCTATCTTTATCGAACCACTAGCGGCAGCAATTAGGCAAACAACAGGTATTAAAGGCATAAAGTGTAAGAAAATAGAACATAAGATTAGTCTTTATGCAGATGATGTTTTACTCTTTCTCCAGAATTCTCAATCCTCTCTCTCTCATTCAATAGAACTGATAAACTCTTTTTCAAGAGTTTCAGATTACTCTATAAGCTGGTTAAAATCCACAGTTCTACCAATTAATTTCTCTTTTGTCTGTTTGCTTAATACACAATTGGAGTCAGGGAATATCACATAGCTGGGAATTAATGTCTCTCCCAAGTTAGCGCTGATCTAGCCAAACTAAACTACATCCCACTTTTAAAGAAAGTGGAAGATGATCTGGCAAGATGGAAATCCTTACCAATATCACTCATGGGGAGAGTTGCTACAATTAAAATGATCGTCTTACCCAGAATAAATTACTTATTCTCAGTTATCCCAAACAAGCCACCAGCTGACTGGTTTAGATCTCTGGACTCCTCAATTACCAAATTCCTTTACTTGGATAAACCTCCACGAATTAGCTTAGTCCCGTTGACTTGCGTTAATTTTTTTGTTCTTCCGGGGACCCATGAGCCGACTGGAAAGGGAGGAGACTTAGGCTCCCTACATCTCAATGGACATGACTAACAGCATTAGAAAAAATTTCTGCTGTAAGGAAGCTGTGAGTAAGCAGTGTATTCTGTATAAAGTAAATAGGAGGTTATGCGAGTCTGATCATGATATTAACACTTCCTCCTTGATCACCATCAGCCACAAGCAAACAGTGGATGATATTGTGTACCAGCTGCAGCTGCTCAGAGGAAGACTGCTGTTTGCATTTCCCTTTCATCAGTGAGAAAAAGAATCCAGTACTGGTTGCCAGAGACACTGAACACACTCCTGCTTCTGGGAGTCTGTTCGCCCACAGCTCATACCTCACCCATGCCTCTCCCTGCTCTCAGATTCCAACATTCCCACTCTCCATCCTCCCCGCAGCATGTACCCTCTGCATGCCCTCCTCTATCCCTCTCAGTGGTCATCTTAACTGCCTATGCTGTGCATTTACAAGCATCTCTATATTTACTGCTCCTCCACCCTGCCTCCACCCTTGCAAACTGAGCTATGTACCTTTTATCTATGTAGCCGATGACTTATATTCTAAGTCTGGCCTTGCGCAACCATAGTTTAGCACTGCTGAGCTTCGTCCAGCTCTCTCACTGGCCCTGGGCAGGAGCTGTGGGTGTGGCAGACTGAATTAGAATGGACACTGCATGCACAGACTCCTATTAAAAGAAAATCTATAGTGGCTGTCTGGGCCACAGTTGCTTTAAAATTGCAATCCAAATAGGTTTACACTCAGAAAAAGGAAGAAAACTAGTAGCATAATAAATATTTCAAATTGCTAGTTTAGAGTTGTTCTCTTAGTGCGGCTGAATATAGGTCAAAGTTTTTCATATTGACCCAGTTTACCTGTTTTTTTTTCACAGCACCATAATTGCATGCTCTAATATGATTCAACTAATTATCGCTTGTAATAAAGCTTCTGTAGGCTCATAAAAACACTCGCAAAATAGATCAAACAGAGCATGAAGACGCGTCAGTAATAAAGTTAATTTGCTCATCAAAAATGTATTCCTCCCTCCTCACTGCTTGTTGTCCTTGACATGGAAAGTTGTTTATTTCCCTGCCTCAGCAGTCTACATGTATAATGATATTCCCACCAATCAAGGTCAGTGGGTTGGAGTTCCTCGGCGTGTTTGCAGAGACGACGCTGCTCCGTTATGGGTTTTCACTCAAACTTTACCCAGAAGTAAAGTAGGGAAAATAGGCAACACATTAGAACATGATCATTTAAAAACACATGAAGGATGTGCAAGAGGATGTGGAGGAGGAGGAGGAGAAGGAGAAGGAGGACTAGGACACCAAGGTAGAGGAGGTGGAAGAGGAGGAGGTCTAGGATGCCAGGGTGGAGCAAGTGAAGGAGGTGCAAGAGGAGGAGGCACAAGAGGAAGTGGAAGAGAAGTAGGAGGAGGAGGAGAAGGGGGAGAAGGAGGAAGAGGACACCAGGGTGGAGGAGGAGGAGAAGGAGGTCTAGGAAATTAGGTTGGAGGAGGTGAGTTGGAGAAGAGGAGGAGGAAAATGAGGTCTAGGACATCAGGGTGGAGGAGGCTGAGGTGAAAGAGGAGGAGGAGGAGGAAAAGGAGGTCTAGGACATCAGGGTGGAGGAGGCTGAGGTGGAAGAGGAGGAGGAGAAGGAGAAGGAGGTCTAGGACACCAGGGTAGTGGAGGTAGAGGAGGTGGAGGAGGTCTAGGATGCCAAGGTGAAGGAGGTGGAAGAGGAGGAGGAGGAGAAGGAGGTCTAGAACACCAGGGTAGTAGAGGTAGAGAAGGTGGAGGAGGAGGAGGTCTAGGATGCCAAGGTGAAGGAGGTGGAAGGGGAGGAGGAGGAGAAGGAGGTCTAGAACACCAGGGTAGTAGAGGTAGAGAAGGTGGAGGAGGAGGTCTAGGATGCCAAGGTGAAGGAGGTGGAAGAGGAGGAGGAGAATGAGGTCTAGAACTCCAGGGTAGTAGAGGTAGAGGAGGTGGAGGAGGTCTAGGATGCCAGGGTGGTGAAGGAAGAGGAGGAGGAGAAGGATGTCTAGGACACCAGGGATAAGGAGGTGGAGGGGAACAGCAAGGTCAAGGAGACAAGTGGTCTCAGATGAAATTCGAGACTACTTGGTCAACTAAGCCCATGTCCTTGTCCATAAGGCTATGGGGGAGGCGGGGCGATGAGTCCAGCTAAATGTGAGTCGCTTCACTGTTGCCTCCACCATCACAAACCCCATCAGGAGCTTAATGTCAGTGAGTGGCAGAAGACTCTAAAAAGTCACACATGATTTATGTTTATGTGCTTAGCAGACACTTTTAACCAAAGCGATTTACAATTTTTTTTAACCTATAGGGCATGTTGTGATCTGTGGGGGAAACCGGAGTACCCGGATAAAACCCATGCATGCATGGGGAGAACACGCAACTCCACGCAGAAAGGCCGCAGCCGAGTTTCGAACCTGCGACCTTCATGTTGCGAGGCAACATTGTTAACCACTGCGCCACATTTATCCTTCTACCGTGTTTTATGTAGAAGATGTGACAAAATAAGAACCTCTACTTCATGTATGTGAATTATTTTTGAGTTAAAATAGCTGCAGCTTTGGGCTGCTTAGTGGTGCAGTGGTTAGAGCTGCTGCTGAGGTCCTGGGTTCACATCCCAGCCTGATGTCTCTCTGCAAGCAGTCTGCATGTTCACCCTGTGCATGTGTGGGTTCTCTCTGGTGCTCCGGCTTCCTCCCACATTCCAAGTACATGTCAGGTTAATTAGTGTTTCTAAACTTGTCCTTAGGTGTGTGTGTGTGTGTGTGTGTGTGTTTGATTGTTTGTCCAGTGTGTTTCTGTGCTGCCCTGCAATGGACTGCCAACCTGTCCAGGGTGTACCCCACCTGCATGTCCAGAAACTGCTGGAAATCGGCACCAGCGCCCCCATGACCCTGCATGGATAAGCGGGTTAGAAACTTGGGTATGCACTTCCAGCACTCTGAGAAGATTTGAGAGGAACCTGTAAGTGAGAAAAAGTTAATTCATAATTGATATGGTCACTAAAAAGGATGTATGGGAATTTGGAATATTTGAATATTTAGACAATGCAAAGCTTTTACCCTGTAGAACAAAACAATGGAATGTAAAGTTCCGTGTGTGATATCTCCACCAGGACTAATTATACACGTTTACCCCACACACTTCATTTAAACCCAGTTTTCTCTGTGACAGATTTCTACACACGCTACACGTTTTAAATCTTTGAGTTAAAGTCAGTGTTTTTTGTGTATCCAACTAACCCAACAACCATCCATTCAATCAAGATGGCTTTTCAGAGAGTTCTAGCCTCTGGAAAACAAAGGAATCAAGTCAATAAGATTTAAGAAGGCACAAAAAACTTGATGTTTGATTTCTGCACTAGAAAGGAATTTACTGTTCTTCGGCTGAGGCACTTAGCTTATTCAGACTGTAGGACAAAAATATCGTTCATATTTCTTATGTTTAAAAGTACTGTTTAAACTATAGTTATTCAAAGAAACAGCCATCAGTTACTAACACACATGCACGCACGCATGCCACACACACGCACACACAAACACACACACGCGCATCTGCATGACTGCAAACACACAAAGCAACCTTCAGGTTATTGGGTCACTTTGACGTTCACTGGCCAAGCTGTCACGTCAGGCTTTATTAAGAGCCGGAGAGTCTAGAAGATTTAATTAGCATGGCCGGCGTGAGGCGAGTCCCCCATGCAGGTTTTTGCGGGGCCTAATAATTTATCTCTGACTGGAGAAGGGCCATGCATGGTTAAGTCTGTGAGCCACTGGTGGCACTGAGGCTAAGCTTTCCCAGGTTGAATGTCACATTACACTTATGACCAGACAGAGGTGGCATCCATAGCTCATGAAACAAAACAAATAAGAGGTATAAAATGTTTACAGTTATCAATAACTAAAACAAATATGTTAAGTCTATCTCGAAATATATGGGACAGCAGTAGCTCATGAGGTAGAGCAGGTTGTCCAGTAACTGGAAGGTTGCCGGTTTGATCCTGGCTCTGACCAGAGAATGCTGCTGTTGTGTCCTTGGGCAAGACACATAACCCACCTTGCCTGCTGGTGGTGGTTAGAGGGACCGGTGAAGCCTGCGTTCGGCAGCTGTGGCTACACCGTGTGAATGTTGGTGTGAATGGGTGAATGACTGATTGTGTTGTGAAGCTTCTTGGGGGGCTGTAGAACCCTAAAAAGGTGCTATACAAATACATGCCATCTACCATTTAAAAAGTAACCATTTATTTGTCTGATGCATTCTTGTGTGTGAATTCTACATTGAGGACATAATCCAACATGAGCAGTAGATCAATCTCCACTCAGATTGCAACATTACCTCAACACAGAAAAGCTCATTTAACCCTTGATTCCATAGTATGTTGAATGTGATTTGTTTATTTTGTTCTAGAAGAGAAACACACCTCTTTTTGGTTTTCAGGTACTGAAGTCCAGTGTTGTGCCCGAACGTGTTCATTGAATGATCGTTCGTGAATTTGTTCGTTCTTTTTTTTGTGAACGTGAACTGAACTCATTCGTATTTTGCCTGACGAACGTAAAAGTGAGTGCGTTCATCCTGGCGTGCGTGAACGGGTTTATGAACAAGTTATTTCGCTGTTCTAGCTCCAGATCTCCACAGAGCTTTTCCCGAGCTAAAGTCTAGCTAAAACTTCCTGTTAATCATAGAGTTTATAAAAAGTAGAACTCGCAAATGCGGCCAAACATAGGCAAAAGCGGTTGGTGCGACGTCTACTCTTGTACGTCTATGCTGTGTGCAGGAGTCAAAGTTCATTCAGAAAAATTGAAAAGGGACTTGACTGAAAGATTATTCATTTTTTTAATGTTTTGCACTTTTAATATTGTGTTTTAAGTTTGCTACCTGAGCCTGCTTCCTAAGATTGTTTAATAATTTCCCATTAAAAAAACTGTTCAAATTATGTTTTCCTCACGTTATTAAGAACATACTGTATGGTAAAAACTGCAGCTGGGTATGAGTGTGGACTTATATATATATATATATATATATATATATATATATATATATATATATATATATATATATATATTAATGAGAAAAAAGAACTATGACCTACAGTAGTTCCGTTTTTAAACGAACATTCCCAACACTGCTGAAGTCATTCTGTGGCACCTAAAAATGTAATTTTAATAATTCAGTTTCAGTCATTTCTTCTAAAGTCCTTTTATTTCACAATTGGTTAAATTAAACGTTGTTGCTTCAAACCAGATAAGTGCAAGCAAGTATTATAGGAAATATAGAGTTACTGCCTGTGGGAATAAATATCGTTTCACTTTTTAGTAGCTTAAGTAGCACTTTAGTAGCAGCAAGGCCTGCTCGCTGTCCCTCGTTGTCCCTCGTTCTAGGTGTCGTACCCGTGGGGACCGGGCTTTCTCAGTCTTAGCACTGTTACTCTGGAACCAGTTGCCACCCTCAGTTAGGCTGTCCCCATCTCTGCCTGTCTTTAAGAGTCACCTAAAAACACACCTCCTCCGCTTGGCGTTTCCAGAACATGTTTGATTTTGGCCCTCTTTGATGTTGAATTTATTTCACAGTTTTCATTGGTTCACTCAATCCATCCACTCAATCCAATTGTGTTTCACACATTTGTCCTGTACCAGAATGTTTCATCTATCTTGTAATTTGTATTTTGTAATTTGTATTTTGTAATTTGTATTTTGTAATTTGAATTGCTTTTATTGTTGATTTATTCAATATATTTACCTACAACTGTACCATGTTCAGCGCTTTGGGCTTCCTGACAGGGTTGCGGAAGGCGCTTTATAAATAAAGCTTTGATTGATTGATTGATTGATTGATTGATTGATTGATTGATTGATAAATTCAACCTAATGACATCGTCTACCAAATGGTTTCATTGCATATAATTTGTTGAAGCTTTCCGACACTCAAAAAACATGAAAATAAATAAGATCTTGACCTAAACTATTTTCAGTTCTAAACCAAAACATAAGGAAGTGTTACCTTGGATTTCCACTGGATGTGTAAGTGCTGCATAACGTAATAGATGCGTTTTATTCTCAAGCCCCCAAATGCCAGGAGCATTTCAGACGCAAAATGGCAGCGAAAGCATTCTAGATGACGAGAATGAGAATTGCAGCATCATCAGTCGTTTGGGCAGGTCGCGCAGTAACAAACAAGGAGAAAAGCAGCTTTATTTATTTGTTTAGCACATTTCACACACAGAGGTAACTCAATATGCTTTCTATTAGCGTGAAAAGCACAAACGTCAAAGAAAGAAACAATAAAGAAAAACATCTTTTTTATAGCACCTCTCAAGATGAAAATCATGAGGCTGTTCACAAGAACAAAAATTTAAAACATCAAAATATTTTTTTAAATGATTACAAAATATGTGATTAAAGAAAAAAGGAAAAGGAGAGGGAAAATTTATAATAAAGAGAGAAATCAGTGGATCCCTGCAAATTGTTTAAAAGAGCTGAATAAGGAGAGGATGGTGACGAAGGTCATACCAAAGCCAGCTTGAACAGGTGAGTTTTCAGCTGCTTTTTAAAGGAGACCACTGAGTCCACTGATCTCAGGCTCACCTTTGGTCTTTAGCCTGGTGTTGCACAACCAGTAGGCCTTGATGACTGGACCTCAGGGACCTGCTGCGGGCGTAGGGACTGAGAAGATCAACAATGTATGATGGTGTTTGTCCATGTAAGGCCTAATTTATACCTCTCTGTCTGCATCGGCATGGACGCATGCAACGCCATTATCCATCATTTCAAGGGTTCTCAGACAGGCAGAAACACGGGTTTAGAGGTGGCGAGCACATGAAGAGGGGGAGGAGATTGAGGGACAATATTGTACGTGTTAAAAAGTCTCTTAAATACAAAAGCACAATATAAACACAATAGTAAATGCACTATGTAGAACCGGATACATGACAGGATACCACAGAACAGCGCTACGCCCTCTGTTGTCCTGGTGGGAAATTGCTTTGCAACACTCCCTAGGAGACGAATTATGGGGCAAATTGTCTCTGTCTGTGCATGTGTGTCTCTCTCCCTCTTGGAGCTGACGGAGAAGTATAAATTAAGCCAAAGGCCCTAAATACATGAACCAGGATCTTGAAATGAACTCTAGAGTTGACTGGCAGCCAGTGAAGCTGGAGGACAAGCGGTCTGATGTGGATATACTTCGACAATTTGGTCAGAAGCCTAGCACAGGCATTCTGAACCACCTGTAGACGGTTCAGGGAGGTTTTGCTCAGACACGTGAAAAGAGAGTTACAGTAGTCTAAGCGTGAGGAGATGAAGGTGTGGATAACTGTCTCAAGTTCAGAGCAGGGCAGAATGGGCCTCAGCTTTGCAATGTTCCTGAGATGGAAGAAGGAAGAGCGAACAAGAGAACTGACATGAGAATCCAGGGTGAGAGCTGGGTCAAAGGTCACGCCAAGATTCCTGACAGAAGGTTTGGTGTGAGAAGCAAGCTGACCAAGAGAGTCTCTGACTTTGGGAACCAGCTTGTCTGGGGCACAGATGAGGATCTCAGTCTTATCTTCATTCAGCTGAAGAAAGCTCCCAGCCATCCAGGTTTTAATAGAGTCTAAGCAGGTGTGTAACAGCTGCAGCTTAGACATCTCATGGGGCTTGAAGGAGATGTACAGTTGGATGTCATCTGCATAAAGATGGTAGGAGATTCCTTTAAAGAAGCTCAGGATGTGTTGAAGAGGAAGCAGATAGAGGAGGAAGAGTAGAGGCTCCAGGACAGAACCTTGGGGTTAGAAACTTGCCGTGTGTGCACTACTGAGCTGCCGGCTGAGCGGTCGAACACGGAAAAACATGGCGAACTGGCAAGAACTAGTATGGCAGAGGTTCGTAAATACAGACATTTGAATGATTCAGCTCTCAAAGATCGCCGTGATCAACATGTTGTTAATAATTCTTGGAGAGAAATAGCTTGCACTGTCGGAAAAGACGAGGACGCTGTTAAAAATGCTGGAATGCCATGTTGTAAACAACAGTAATTTCTACTTCTACTATGGTGCAGTGTTGGATGCATGCCGTAGAGCTCCTTGCTGCCCCCTATAGTTTGGGAGAATATTGGCTCACCACAGAGACAAGCCACATGAACTATAAATCCTGCAAGTTGCGAAGTGTGTTCCATCCGCGAGCCGCATCACCAAGCGGAAAGTAAATGCGTCAAGCAATAACCAAACTTAAGCCCAGGAGCCGGCTGGGATCAACAAGGCTCGTGCTGCATCTCTCTCTGGATCTGAAGCTGCACACTCGCTGCATCAGAATTCTACGATACTCTTAACACCTGTTCAGTGGGATCCACAGACAGGATCATGTGGAGACACTTCTCCTGGCCACCACAATCCACTGGGTCCAATCCAGCAAGAGGTAAGCCAGGAGCCAGACACACTCTGAGGAGTCCGGTCTAGTTCCCCACGCAAGTAGGGCCTCTGCGGGCACGAGCCGGGTCCGTCCACTCAAAAGGTCAGGGGCTGTACCAGTACGCTGGATCACAAGTAAGGCATTTAAGAGTTAAATGTGTCGATAGAGCCTTGATGTCGAGACAAATCTTAAAAGAAGAACTGATAAAATTAAATTGACTAGACAGATAGAACTATCACTAGGTGACACTAATCAGCCTAAAACTTAGCAGTTATTAGTGGTCCTAAGTGGACGGTCACTCTTATGTCCAGTTATTCATCCCCCTCAACAGCACAATTAAATTACACAAATACATTTCGATCCAATTAAATCAGAAAAAAAGTCTAAGTTAAAGGGTGAGTAGTTTAGGGTGACCATATGTCCTCTTTCCATGGACATGTCCACTTTTCACTCTCTGTCCGGGGCGTCTGGGGGAGTTTCTTGTATTGATAAAAAATGTCCAGTTTTGCAGGGATTGAATTATGGGGGAGCTGGATATCCTAAGCATCCAGGGAGAGCCAGAAAAAATGTTTCTACATATATTACATCATTTATGGACTCTCAGCGTACCGGGGGTTCTTTTGAGCAGAGAGCACAGAGAGTGGCAGAGCGATGATCGTTGGTGTGCTCCAGGCAGCTGCGTACAGCGCACGGTCCATTCTCAAAGTGGCACAAACCAAAAACTATAATTAACACACGATCGTTCATGTCCGCTCATGTTCTCTACTTTCTGTCTTAAGCCTGATTTATGCTTCTCCGTCTGCGTCAGTGCGGAGACACGCAACGCCATTATCCGTCCTTGCGTAGGGCTGCGGCATGCACACAAGTACGTACGGAGTCGAGCCCACTTTTTTAAACATCCGTCGAATGAAACGGATTACGCAAGCTTGTGATTGGTCAGGATGCCGCTGTTGTTTACAGCGCCGCCATTGCAAAGAGAGCCGAGGATAACTAGCGGCAGACACGGAGAAGCTTGAAGAATACCTCGCGAAAAAACTCTAAAAATATGAACGTTTCATCCTCCCTTGACTGGAGGAGTGAAAAGATGCGCAGCAAGCGTTTTATTTGTGGACAGAAATGACAGGAAACGTGAGTTTAGAGGTGGGGAGCGCATGAAGCGGTGGGAGAATGAGAGACAAATATGTCCGTGTTAAAAAGTCTCATATACACAAAAAACACAATATAAACACACTATCTTGGACCGGATACATGACAGGATACCACAGAACAGCGCTACGCCCTCTGTGGTCCTGCCGGGCAATTGCTTTGCAACACTCTCCAGGAGACGGAGAAGTAAAACAGCAAAATGCTTCCGTCAATCCGTGCGTGTCTGTCCAATGCGGAGCTGACAGAGAAGCATAAACCAGGCTTTATTTGTGCCTGATGCGCTCTGCTACTGTGGAGCTAATCACCTGTGTAGCGGTGATTTCACCTCACTGACGCAGCATCGACGCGCACTCCGCTTTGCGGTCAGGAGATCCCTTTGATCTGCTCAAGAGCAACTGGTGAGGTGAAAAAGTAAGAATCCAGGCAGCAGTTTTTCTGGAGACTTTAGAGGAGATGCAGGAAGATGAGAGACAGACAGGACAGGAAAACAGTTAAATAAAACCAAGAAAACAAAGAAAAGTGTTTGAAAAGTAAAATGTAGGTAGATTTATCTCCACTACACGTTTTTACCTGTATAAAACAATAAGTTATACACATGTAATATTCATACATTTGATACAATTCAGATCACCTTACTCAGTCACACACCCAGGGTCGTTTCAAGGCCAAGTTTTGGGGTCGTTTTGGGGGCCAAGGCAAAACAGAACACCCCCACCCCTATAACTGGGCTCCCCAGAAGCCTCTGTGTAATTCATACCCTGTCCAGGAGTAATAATTATACAGTGTTTGTAAAAAACCCCTCAGACATTGCTGACATGTTCTAATATTGTCAGATGAAAAACAAACGTATCAGACATGCTGTCTCATCTGCTTCTTTTCTAAACTTACAAAAAGTAACAAAACCATTAGAAAGCCAATATTTGTGGATTCTCTGAAAGTTTCCATGGAGTGTGTGACAACTTCTTTTTATTGATACTATCATCAAATCTCACAGCTGGCACAAGCATCCTT
This sequence comes from Nothobranchius furzeri, assembly GCF_043380555.1. NCBI lineage: Eukaryota > Metazoa > Chordata > Actinopteri > Cyprinodontiformes > Nothobranchiidae > Nothobranchius > Nothobranchius furzeri. Next base: position 42,604,712 of record NC_091749.1, read on the forward strand.
AATAATCTGTGCACAGGAAGCGTACCGATGCTGTAGTAAAACCAAAGGTATGATAATTTCTTATTAATACAACGTAGTTGCAGCACTAAAGCAGCAGAAAAATGGGACTTTGCAATAAATATGCAATATTTACATATAAACCGTTTTGAAGCCATTTTATTGGCAGACTGATATTAATTTTAGCTTACACCTGGAAAAAAAATGGGTCCCAGCGTTGCCATAGTGTGACGTCGTAGGCACAGATCCACTGTTTGTTTCTGACCCGCGGTTCAGCTGACTTTTTCCTGAGGATCTTAGAGACCTGCTGGGTGTATATATAATTCTGTTTACCTTGGCTACGGAGGTGCCACGGGTAATGATGTATTTTATTTTCAAGTTATGTATCTGGAAAGCTGCACATGTCTTTTATTTTAAAAGTTCCCAGATGTTTTACACTTCTGTGCTTGACCTCTTGTCTGGCCTGATCTGAACTGCTGAGTTTGACACGTTCTGAAAGCGTAGCACGTAAAAAAAACATATATAAATAAAAATAAATTAAAAAATAAATAAGGCATACCATGCTTTGCGTACATCACATCTAGTGGAAAGACCTGGTAAATTCTACAGTGGCTGCACTAGTAAAATATGTATAGGTATAAAGAGGTTTTTAATTGATTTGCAGCATCTCAGTGAATCTTTGTTGTAACTTTTGCCATTCTGATGTAACCATCACGACCAAGTTATTAAAAGTGATGTATCTGGATGTATAACGTGGTTCTCTAGAGACAGCTTTGTGTTTGATGTAGCTGCCAGCCAGCTAGTTGGATGACTGATCATCTGTTTCTGAAATGGGAACGAGAACCTATCAGGGATTTTAGCTCAGCAGCCACAGGCAGATGGTGTTGTGTACACACTCAAGCATATGCACACAGTAACAAATACGACGGTAGATCTCACATAGATCCGACATGTCTACATAAGTACTTACACGTGCAAACACGGGGACACAGTCATCCTAACCTACACTGACAGATCGAGCTACACAACATCCCTCATAAGAGGCAGCAGCACCAACCCAACTAATTAAATACAACAGGGAGTCAGAGGCTTCTTAGAGATTTTTAATTGCTTTGGCAATAGTTGAATTATGGCAGTGAGTAAATGAAATGGCTAAATGTTTGTGGCCTCTAGGACACAACAGACCAGGGGTCTCTGCTCTGCTTCCTGTTGCTCTGAAAGGCCCTGTCATGTTGTCAGCTGCTCCATGTCATACAACATTACGTGCAACAAGTCACCATGTCTCTCACACACACATACACACACACACACGCACGTACGTGTAAACACTTACAGACCTATGGGGCTTGTTTGCAAACTTGAATGCAAATGTTAACTGTGTCAACATGTGAGTCAACAGCAGATAATATGCTATTTGTAGCTCTTTGTCAACTCGTCCCTCGTTGTTTCTTCAGAAGCCGTCTGTGGTTAACAAACGGACACCTGAGAGTACTGCACAAGCAGATGAATATTGCTCTTGCTCAACCTGCCAGCTTGTCTTTGTATCCGTGAGCACATGCACCATAGGAGGGTTGTAATAGGCACAGACAGGCAGGTGTGGGCTCTGCAAGCTTTATCTGGGAGAGTAAGAGTCTCATAATGTCAGGGGTGTATCCGGTCACAAGCTAAGGGGCTTAGCCCGATGGACGCCCATGACCTGTTAAACAGCTGATAAGCCCTCTCAGCACATCACCTGGTGAGGTTTGTGCATGTTGCAGTAAAAAAAATAAACTTTCAGGTAGGGAGAAGGAAAGTCTTTAAGAGAAAACGCAGTGTCGCAGCAAGAAAAGTAAGTTTTATTTTATATTTGGCAGATGGCACAAACAAACCATGAACTTTGAAGTCTTGAGGGATTCTGTTATCTCGCGAATCCAGCGAGGAGCACGGCAGAGAAGCCGCGAACCTCGTGAGTAAACCGTTCTGCCGCCGTTCCGCGCCGCTGATGGCTCTAGTGTGAAGTAACGGTAACTCTTATTATGAATGGACTTTTCATTGTCATCAACATAATCAGAGATAATAATGTAATGATTATACTTTTTTTCTGTGATTCTAAAACAAACATTTAGCTCATGAGAACCACTAACTAATCACTAAGAGACTGTCAAATCAACACTGTGACACATTTCAAGCACAAGACTTGGACGTTGAGCAGACAGGTACCATCCACACCTGATCGTCTCCATCTAACCAGATTGGGATTCAAAAACTATTTTTGAGATAACGACATAAATATAATGTTTACGGTCTATTTCAGAAAGCTATTTCTGATTAAGTTTTTGATGATTTTTGCAGACTTGATCCCAATATCCTGTAAAAAGTGAAAGATTTGCAATGGGATAAAATAAATGAGTGTACTTATCAGAAATCCACTAAAATCATGCTCCAAATAGATGAAAAACAGATAGATGATGGTTCAGCAAGAACGATGTTTCAGGCTTTGCCATCCAGCCGGCAGACACATCTAAAAGTATTGATTTTAAAATAGAGGATAATGGTTTAATCAGACAAAGAGGGAAATCTCCTGATGTGGCACAGGGAGGAGCTCAGAATCTCAAAATAAAAACCATCTATACTCACAGAAATATCGATACAGTAGGTAGGATAATGGGAGCACATTGACAGCCATCCAAATTTCTGATCTCATTCTGAGTCAGACAGAGGTCGCGACACCAGAACTGTCCGATCCAATTTACACACAGGGTTCTAGGTGAGCATGGGTGTCATTGCACATGAGCTGGAATGAGATCAAACCAAAGAAAACCAGCCACAGTTACTAACATAGCCTTAGCTGGCATCCCTCTGGGTGATTATGGTGCCATCTGATGCAGCTTGAGCAAAAACAGCAGAAGATTTTGTAGGGATCGTGGTTTGTACAGCACAAACTTCCTGCTTACTCACCAGTTTATTGGGGAACGGCAGCTGGTCATTTCTTGTGAAGTGTTTGAAAATGCCTCTTTGCTTCTTGCAACAATTTTATTTTACATTTAAATACATGTGTAAGTCTAGAAACACATCCTGTCAAGACAAGAACATTTAGGAGAAAGAAAATCTGCTAGATCTGTTAAAAATCTATTCCCGTCCCAGTTTCATTTAAATTTGAAAAGAAAAAAGTTGTTGCCAGACAGAAATAGCTCTGTATTCCTGTTTACTGAGCTGTCTGCTCTAGTTTTTAACTGATTATGCTACTGTGGTGTGGCTGTGCGTGTGTGTGTGGGTGTGTGTGTGTGTGTGTGTGTGTGTGTGTGTGTGTGTGTGTGTGTGTGTGTGTGTGTGTGTGTGTGTGTGTGTGTGTGTGTGTGTGTGTGTGTGTGTGTGTGGTTTCTGAAGGTGCCTTAAAGCCCGAGGCAAACTAACACACTCAGATTGGAGGGAGAATGATCCCGTTTGTTGACAGTAAACCTAAAGGTGAATGTTTGTGTACATGTGAGAAGGCATCTTTCCGTTGTCGTAAATAAATCATAAACAATTCAGTCGTTTCCATAGACCAACCAGTCAGATCCTGTTTTATTGGAATGTGAAAGACAGCGAGCACCGACGGGCTTTGCTCCTCGTCAGCGACAAGGTTAATACGAGGGTAAATTATCAACTTCCCTGAGCAGCATTTCCAATCTGCTGGGGTCAGATCACTCAAGCGAGTTATTCTGGACAAATGAAATCCATGCTGATGTCAAGCAGATGAAGAAATAGAAATGGTGACAGAGGAACAGAAAGGGATGACGTCTGTCATAAATGTTTCATAAAGCTCTCAGAACTGTGAAGGATTCATCAGATCCACAGGGAGGTCTCTGGCCTTCTTACCACTCCCTCTTTTTCAGCTCCTGGCAATGATTTCCTTCCTCTCTTTTACACACACACACACACACACACACACACACACACACACACACACACACACACACAAGGGTTAAATATGAGTGCAGATAGAATCATCTGAAGAGGCATCATCAGCTGCCTTTTCATTTACCAGCTCTATTAACCCCATTACCCTCTCAGCCAGACCCTCTGCTTGCCCTTCTGCTCCCTTTTCACAGCAGAACCCATGATTATCTCTCTGAAACCATCTATTCTGTATGTATTCAGCTGCCTCCTGCAACTTGGCTGAAGAAAAGCTGGCTGTCATGTCTGCTCTGCTGCTTGGCGGGCTGTCTTAACACAGAAGCATGGTGGCTACCTGGTTTGTTACTGAAGTTATTGGACAGTGAAGTTTCCAGTGGATGAGGAGCAGGCAGATGGGTTGGCCTCCCGACACCCCTCTATGCGCAGGAACAGAGGGAGGGGGGGGGTTGTGATCCGACACAGGGTTCTGTCACACAACGGACCAGAACTCAAACTGGCATGTAGCAGATCACGGTCCAAATCACAGAGACACATGACTCCCCCCCCCCCCCCCCCCCCCCCCCCCACACACACACACACACACACACACACACACACACACACACGGTTATGGATAATTATGTTCAGAGAATCTTCCATGCAAATTCAAAGCTTGCTGGCAAAATTTTGGTCACATTCATTAGCAGCCATGTTTAATGCATGTCAGATATTTCTGAAACATTGTGGTATGTTAATGAAGTAGGAATACAGCTAATTAACATTCAAACAAGTGTGTAAGTGATTATGTTTGTTCAGACGTTCACACTGCAGCGGACTAATGTGGTTTACTTCTAATTACTTACATGTAATTCTGTCAAGCATGATCAACAAGGACAGCTTTAACTAGGAAGGACGAACAGGAACGTATAGGACACATCATTTTCCACCTGGGGGATTCCAAGGTAGCACCAGCTCTGGTCCATGATCTCCTCCAAGTGGGACATGTTCAACACACCTCCATGGAGGATGAGACTAAGAAACCTCCTGATTAGATACGTGAACCCCATCAGTGACCACTTTTGATGAGGAGGTGCAGTGGCTCTACTTTGAGCTTCCCTTAAGTCAGTGAAGGTCGGTATCCAGCATGTTTTTGTTGTTTCCCTGGTCCAACACACTTGATTCACCTGTTCAGCAGCTCACCAGGCCCTGCAGAAGCCTGCTAATCACCTGCTGATTAAAACCAGGTGTTTTGAAGCAGGATAAACAGTGAAACATGCTGGATATAATGTTATGTTCCAGTTCTTGTGTTTTACATGAGAAGCAAATGTGGGTCATGAAACTCTTTGAGGTCTTCTGATCTTCTGAAATCAAACTGCAAATTAGAAATAATAGCTGACAGCATTTTTAGCTATAAAAATTAGAACCATTTTTCATTTATGGACAAAAAATATTGATTATTTGAAGCTTTTCATATTGTCAGTGTGCCATTGTTAAATTAGCTAAAAGGTGATGTTTTTACAATCAGTATACAAACCGGCCTCTCTCTGTCAGTGTTACCTTGTAGGTCAAACACAATAACCTGTTGGAACTGCTGCTCACAGCCAACACACATTTATACACATGCATTTGACTTGTTCTTTAGTTTTGTTTTTTACGTCCAAGATTATTTTTTTTCATAAGTCTTTCAAATGTGACATGAAACAATAACCTCTTATTAATTTATGTTTCAGTAGGTTAACATTTAGGATAAAGCATAAAAAAGGATAATATTTCTGCACATACAGCCTTTGCATGTGGAAAATATGTACTTTTAAAGGGCTACTTTGCAAACTTCTTTCTTATTTTTGAATCAATTTCTTGAGCCAGCATGTGCTAAAATGAGCCTTTAGGGTTAATGAAAGGCCACTCAGCCCCTATCGCCCCCTGTGGCTAGAATATTCCACTTGCAATTTCAGACTGGCAGGCCGCTCTGTTGGGACTGAAAGGTATAGCAAAGGATATTTTTCTTCCAGGTGGATCATCTTAACCATTGGTCTGCTTAACTGTCAATCATTCTGGTGAACCATTCACGCAAGGCCGTCATCGTGCGCCGTTGTGCGTTGCTGGATAGTTTTCACTTCCTGCGAATGCGCAAAGCGAAGGTTGGGCTCCACACAGACGCCTCTGTCATCGATTTCCTGCTTGACTGGTAAACTAAAGTTCGGCATACTATTAGGATAAATTCATTTCAGATTATTGCTAGAAGAAGACGTTGCCTGCAAGGCTGGCAGCTACTTGTAACGAGGATAACTGGGCATTCTTTCTCATGTGCATTTTTTTTCCCCAAAAACGAGGAGTGGGCAGTTTCCTGAAATTCTGAAACGTCCTCCACTATACCTTTAAAATAAAATGAGCTAGCATGCCTGAAGCTGCAGTCTGGTTTCAGCTCATTTCCTGCATGTTTTAGATAATGAACACAGCTGATTTGGATAATTTAGAGATCAATCACTGCTATAGACACTATGGAAGAGACGTTTCATCCTTTAGATTATTGGGCTCGACACACGGGAGGCGACAAACGAACGCGATCAGCGAAATTTGTCGCTGTCGCTTTTATTACCTGACACACGGGAGGCGGCCCGCGGCAGCGGCCAGCGGCAAAGCCGTCTACGCGTTTTGTTCCATTGTGAAATCGAAACTTCCGTTGTTTTGTTTGGCTGTGTCAGGTTGGAGGAAATTAAGGTTATTTAAGCGGTTCAGAGTTAAAAAAGTGGTAGATATGATGTTTCACAAGGTGCTGCTAGAGTTATGTGAAATCTTACTTCTGATTTTACTATAAAACATAATAATAATCAACTTCTCCTCCATGCTTGCTCAGAGGTGTACGGAGCATCCTGTCCGCTCATTGGTCAGTGAATGAAACCTCCGTTGATTGGTCCTCGTCCGAGCGACAGCGATGAAAAGTTGAAAATGTTTCAACTTTCTGGGATCGCGTCGCTGGGTTGCCTGTGCACGACACGTGCACGAGCGCAAAATTTCACACGCACGTTTTTCACGTTTCGCTTGGTAGGAGGGAGACCTGCGATTATCGCTTTGTTGCGCATGTCTCATTGAAAATGAATGGAGGAGAGGCGATGTCGCCTCCCGTGTGTCGAGCCCATAAAGCGTTAAAAAGACAAACGCACAGCGGTTCTACAAATGGACACTAGGGGGTGCTAAAAGCAAGCCAAAACTGCCTAGTTCCCCTTTAATCTAATAATCTCACTTAAGAATGCCTTTAAAATGCTGTCTTGAGTTAAGATTGACTGTATTCAAAATTCGAAATTCAGGCAACATTTTGCAAAAAAAGTTAAATTGATGCCTCAATATAAAGAAATCTCAGGCTGCATGCCACGATCAGATGAATTTCATGTGTAGCTCATGGTAAACTGTGATGATCATGTGAATAACATTTACTGTGCAAGTTCTGAGACAAAGTTCATGTTACACCACAGAAAGGCACAGAGCTGTGCTGGAAATAACTGGCAGAAAATGCTGTGTTTCCAAAACACATCTGACCCCGAGATCACACACTGCAGATCAGGTGTGATCAACATCTGTTTCTCGTGTGGACTCAGCTGCATGTATACGGTGTAAATTAGCACAGCATAAGATGGTGTATCGAAGCAGGACGCTCATCAAAATGACTGACAAGCATTTTTACAAGAATGTGAGAACATCTGAGAGGAAAGAGGTCCAAGCTATAAATACATAATTGTTGCCTTAGGGCAAAATGTTGTGTATTATACATTTTTGCTTGCACGTGATCTCAGGAGTTACTGAATTTTTCACATTTCCCCCATAGCAGAGGTGTTTTCGGTGATAGAATAAAGGGTTAAGAAAAGCAAATAAAACTTCAGGACCTCTGGAAGATTTTACAAGCATGCATTACGAGACAGGAACTTTAACAGCTCTACTATATTGTACACATAATCTGTTTTGTTTTACAGGCAAACAAAGGTACAATAAATATTTCATGAAAACACATTGAGTAATCCTGTTGACAACAACTAACCAAAGAAACACAATGATCCCCATGTGTCTAAAGCTCTACTTCAATAAAAACCTCCCTCGTCTCCAGGGAATGAAGATGTATTCCTCACACCAATAAAACCAGCTGGGTATGGAACGTGACAGGGAAGGCTTCGAAGGACAGTAATAGCCCTCTTTAATGCACAAACGGACACATCTGATGGAACCTGAAGATCAATAATAAATTAAAGACTTCTCCAGCCACTTCACACTGAAATGACTCCCTGGTGATGAAGCCAAAGTCTTTTTATCTCTCCTAAGAAACCACATGTTCTTGTACAGCAAGCTTGTTGTGTATAAACGATATTGCATGGTGCCTTTCTCAAATACGCTTTAAATCTCTTTAATTAAAAGTGCAAAAATAAATATTGATAAGAAATTTGTATGAGAGCTGAATGAGTTATTTACTCATTTTCTGTAGCTGCAGCACAGACAGAAACCAAATCAGGAGCAAAAGGCGTTTAAAATATGTAAAGGAGTGGTTTAATTGTTCAGTCAATACATTTGCAGTGGTCTCTAGTAGGAATTAATGTCTTGCAAGTTGTTCTCAGGGGGAAAAATATACTGGTACACCATTTCCACGAACTAGCAGTGACCCACACCACAGCTGAGCTTCAGACGGCAGGATTTGGAGTCTTATTTCCTGATTTTTGGACATCTTGCCTCGGACTGGATAACAGCAACACAACTCTACCGACTTGCAACGTTGATGTTTTATCTCCACAAATGACACAAACCTGGTGGAGCTTCTGCCATGCAGTGAAGTTGCCAATGATAACGGTTAGCTTTATAATAGCCGGGACGTTCTCTGCTGTTTCCTGGACGTTAACCCAACAACAGTCTTCTCCGTCGCGAGTCAAGAAGGGTGAGTCCATGAATGTTACGTGACAGTGTGATGTAGATTTGAATGGATTTTCAAATTCAAACTCACTATTTTCTATCAGAAGCTAATAGGTTTAGGAGACAATGTCATGTTCAACCCATGAAAAACTCAGAGTGACTGATTAGAATCAGAAATAAATCATTTAAAATGGGTTTTCAGTGAACCACACCTTTAAAATAACAAGTGTTCACGTTTAAGGAAATTGTGACAGCAGCAATTCTCTTTGAATGTGGGTCTAGGTGGACCGTGTCGATGAGTTAAAGAAAGGTCATGCAAATCTTTACACTGCCACCAATTTACCAAACTGTTCATTCTTCAAAGATATTCAGAAATTCCTACCAGGGTTGACCGCCAAAACAACGTCAAGTGTTCATTCCAGCTCTTTTTAGAAAGACATGGAAGGAAATAACTAAGAAATGACAATCACCTGGAGAGTACTGATGTATTGGGACAATAATTTGAGTTAACAAGGACATTAAATATCCCAGAATTCCTGCTCACTAGTATCACAGATTTTACAAAATGATCTTCTTAGATGTTTTTCTAACATTATCCTTGTGAACACAACACTGCTGCTGTAGAGTTCTACATCCATATAGAAAACAAAAAAGGAAAATTGTTGTTTCATCTGATGTACTTGGGGTCAAAGGTAAAGGTGAGTCTATGACATCATTCTTTATAAAAGCTCGGCCTGTAGCTGTCTTTACACAAAAACAAAAGGCTGCCATTTCAGTATTTTCTTCTTTCCGGAACCCATGGTTCAAAAGTAACATCATGGTGGTTCTTCATCATCATGTCCATGCGGTTCTTAAGCTGAAAAAATATATATAAATGTTTGTAAAGCACACAAAAGCACTGGTCTAATGAGAACAGAGCCAGAGAACATGAAAACAAGTGTTGATCCAACTGGACCTTTTTTCTCATTAAATGGATTAAAGATTGTATTTATTTTTTAAGAGTCATTTTATTCTGCTCGTGGGAGTTCAGGCAAACCTTTTAGCTCTGATGGACTTTTTATTCAGATAATTGGTGAAATTAGAGAGTTAGTGTCAGCTAATATCCCTTTAAATAAATCCGTCATTTGTTTACATCCTCAGACTTTTAGAGAAAGAGCTACATTTTGTGTGATTAAAGAATAAATTGGAAGCACATGGTTTGCAGAGTAGCATTGTGTTTCCTCCTCCAGTCACTCAGAATATATCCCATGACTCACTCACTTTCCTGCTTGTATCTACTTTCTCTGCTGACCATTCTGCTTCAGTGTGCTTCCTTCTCTGGCAGCACGCATCCTGCAGTGGCAGAGTGCATTTATTTTGAGCTTTGTGTAGCTCACTTCTGTTGCTGGCTTCTTTCTGGTCGTGCCACTCCGTGAAGGTGATAACAGTCTTGCAGCACAAAGCCAATGCAGCCAGGTAGCCACACCTCTGCAGATAGAAGACAGGGACTCTAGTTAAACCTTTTTTGCTGTAGCATTTGTCTCCCATTAAAAGAGAGAACACATCAGTAATCTCACTCAGGCTTGGTGAATGTGGACCTCCAGACGTGGACCCTCAGGAGAGAAAACCTTCGCCTGTTGCTTGACACCTTGGCTCTACATTTTCTGGCAGGAACCATTGAAATGCAGACCGAGGGGTATGGATAATGGATTGTTCCACAGTGGCACAGTGCTCTGCACACTCTGCCATTCCCTCAGACAGACGCTCCTGCTGTAGTCTGCACTACACATCCCCTCTTTTCAACCCCGGGGAGGTGTTGGCAAGGGGCCAACTATCACTGAATGTGCAAGGGGTGGAATGTGTGCTTATGTGTCTGCATGCGTGTGCGACTTTATTTCTTTATTTGTGTGTGGGAATGTAGGAAGCACTTGCTCGCCAAGAGCTATGCTTATTAATGCCCTACAGACTAAGTGCTCACTTTTGCACTCTCCTCCACACATACCCATCTCTGCCAATCTCTCAGCCTTCTGAGTGGTCATTGCTGGGAGAGAAAAGAGGGGAGGTGTTGCTGGGGGATAGCGTGGGGTGCTGGAAGTACACGAACAAAGCAGAATATGGGAGGAAGTACACCAGTGGGCTTCGGCGATGCTGAGCTCTCCCGTCGACTCCCAGCTGGCTCTCCTTGTCTGAAACTGTGCGTGATCAATATTCTCAACTCAAAGCTGTGCCTCAGATTGTTTCACACTGTTCTCCAAAACAACATGCATAACTCATCAACTCTCTCCATGTTCAACAATAATAGAATGCAGGACCATTGCCAAGCACACCTGATTACTTCTTTTCATACGCTCATTAAACACACAGCAACCTGAATGAGTCATAAAGCTTCACACAGTCTGCAAATGCTTTCTTTCAGCATCAACCGGGTTTAGCAGAAGATCCCCACAGTTTTTACTTACTGTACAGCTGAAAACACACACACACACACACACACGCATGCAACTACTTCTAACAACAAGTGCTGAAACAAACTGATATGGTTTCGTGGTTGCCTTTGTGCTTGGGCCTAATGTTTTCCTAACAGTATGGCTCACACAGACTGAGCTGGTCATAACTCTTTATGAGACTGTGTGTGTGTGTGTGTGTGTGTGTGTGTGTGTGTGTGTGTGTGTGTGTGTGTGTGCGTGCGTGCGTGCGTGCGTGCGTGCGTGCGTGCGTGCGTGTGTGTGTGTGTGTTAAGGTGGCTGTGTAATGAGACACCTGGGACGAGGCGTAAAGAGGCCTACAGCTCCTATCTGAATGAGGCAGAGCAGAGAGACCACAGCTAGTTTAAGCATATTTAAGGGCATCATAAAGTGAGCAGGTCCATTTCCATCTACGTGAAATACGGTCCGGGATAAGTCCTCTTGCTACTTTCTCGTACAGGCTGAGCATCCATCCTCTCATTTGCTTTCCTTTTGCCTCACCCATTAAGAGCTATCTCTTTTTTTCCAGTCAGTACGGAGGTCACTGTGCCACTTTGCTGTTTGGGGGCAGTCCTCTGATTAAGGAGAAAGGCTTTTATGGGCATGACATCTGGCAGGATCGAGCCACATATTAGGAACAATCATGTATACATTCTCCTGCACAGAGCAAACAGAGAGAAACGTTCCTACTGGAACTTACTGAAAGAGCCACATGAATGCAAACAGACCCCGGCACTGCAGAGTGGACCCCCTGAATGAAGGGTCCTGTTTGATTTAATCCCAGCGATGTGTCCTGAACCCCACACACACACACACACACACACACACACACACACACACACACACACACACACACACACACACACACACACACAGGGATTTCACAGGCATTACGTGGGGCCGCTGTTTGCACTGAGGCTATAGCGCAACGCAAAGAGGTAACCCACTGAGGATGCCAAAGGTTTGGATTTTCCCATGATAGCAACCACTCTCACTGGACGGAGGGTGAGTAACCAGGAAAGAATCTGTCCCTTTTCAATGGCCACTGAAAGAGGAGCTGTGAAATTGTCAGAAATGTCCCTATGTGTAAACAGAGGACTGAGGGGAGAACCCAGGGACCCTGTCTGGCCCAGACTCCTTGCTTCCCGGGATGCTTTCTCTACTCCCTTTCTATCTGTCTCTGCTCCTATCTTTTTCACAGCACACTCCTGTCTGAAATTAATTTTCTGTCGATCCGTCCCCCTCCCCACTGCGAACAAGTCTCACACTGTGAGGACATGGAAGCATTTTCGCATGCTGTTCTCAGATGGTATTAATTATTTTGGAGCTCTTTTTATTGAGAGACAGCTGCTAAATACTTAAGAAATACTAGCCACGGTGCAGAGAGTGTGTAATAGAATATTCTCTGCTGATACAGAATAAGGCAAAGAGACCTGCAGACGTGTATTATGTTTCTCCTTACATCCAGCTTCCTAAGTGTCCCAAAAATATAAAAGTATTCCATTAGTTGAACAGTTTGAGTCATTCTGCAGGAGTGAACATGGCCACACAGAAGAATTTCTCTGAACTTTTGGCTGGTTGCTAAGTGATGGCATCAGCTTCTGAGAGCATGTTGAGTGAATGAGAAGAGGATAACTAATGTCCTAACCCAATGACCATACTCTCAACAGACTGCTCTTGTCTTGTGGACAAAGAGAAAACATGAAGCAGCTTCCTCAGCATAATCAAACATTACGCTGAGGACGCTGCTTCATGTTTTCTCAAACACGTTGTGATTAGCAGGTTGAAAAGTACTAATACTAAACATGTGTTGTTGGATTTGTTCAAAAGTGAGAAACTTACAGCTTAGGCATGGGATGCTTTCTCTACTCCCTTTCTATCTGGGGCTGTGTCTTAAAAGGTGCCAAACATTATAGTAATTCACTCCGTCGGATGATCTCATCTCATTTCTATGCAGATGACAAAGCAATTGTTTAGACAAAAACAAAATAAAACATTATTAAAATGTAAAGATTGTTTATGGGAAACATGGAATGAAATCATTACACCTAAAGTATCCATTAGGGATGCACAAAATAGCGGGATCAATATCTGTATTGGCCGATGATAATCATTTAATAACATATCTGTAACAGTCTGATAAGTAAAACTGGGACAATACTAACACTATTTTTTCCATCTTACTGCATCAGAGGGTGAGAGGGTGATGATTTACAATTGATGGTAATCATTTTAGAAGCGTAGATATGTGTGTATACAATAACACACTATATATATATATATATATATATATATATATATATATATATATATATGCTTCAAAAAGTGGTAGGTCTTTGATTTTTGTTTCATGTCTTACAAAACTGTCTTAAAAATTTTATTTAATTTTATTGATAAATAGTCTGAGAACCGAATCACGACTATTTCATAGGTCTAATCTTGCCCCATTTGTCATTGGTTCTAGTCTCTCTTCATGACAAGGATGATTTAGCCATTGATAGATGCATGACATTTTGTGAGAGATTCCTATTTCCCAGTCTAAATGACAAAAAGACAAACAGAGCGAGTGTGGAGCACCTGTCTTATCATATTTTTGGGCAAGGTGAAGTCTGAGGAATGATTTACAGAACTGTACTGCTAGAATGCCTTTCCTCAATGACAGTGTTTGCTTCTTTGTGCACAGACATACATGCTGATGCAGCCCGCATATACACTGCAAACACAAAATGTAAAAAAATAAACTGGACCTCAGTGAGAAGAATAAAAAAGACCTCCCAGTCTACATGTGGTGTATCTCTGCCATCAGACAGCCTCATATCAATATTCCTGACAGATATGGAGTTTCACTCATTTGCTTTAAAACATATTTGTGTCAAATGAATGATGCAATAATCAATCTCTCTGCCAATGTCACAGTCAATGACAAACCCATCTAGTTCCATGCTGTTGTTCTTTTTAAAACACAGAAACAGTTTTGTTACCTGTTTTGTCGATACGTTTCGTCTGCGGCTGCAGACTTCCTCGGGCTGATGCACAGGCAGCATAAAATTCACTTATGAGTCAGAAACAGAAGGCAGCATAGCATTTATGGATATGAAAATCACCAGGCAGACCGACGGAACCCTAAACATAAACACATACAGGAAACCAACACACACAGACCAATATCTATTATGGACATCAGATCACCCCACCATACACAAAATGTCAGTAATCAGAACATTATATCACCGAGCAAACATGATAATAGAAGAGAGAGACTGTAAACAAGAGAACAAACACATACAATACGCTTTAAAGACCTGCGGACACCCGACATGGGCAATAAACAAAGAAAAACAACAAACAGAAAGAAAAGAACAACCTAAGCAAAGAACCAGAAACCCAGAAAGACAAGAACCAAAACCAGTGATAACCCTACCATACATCAGAGGCAAACAGAAAGAATAAGAGCAACAATGAAAAAACACAACATAAACACACCAACAAAACCATACACAACAGTTAGAAACAGACTAGTACACCCAAAAGACAAAATATCAGCTGGACTTAAATGTGGAGTCGTTTACGAAATCCCATGCAAACTCTGCAATAAAACATACGTAGGAGAAACCGGACGCCAACTCAACACACGAACAATAGAACATAGAAAGGAGTGCGAGAAAGAGGCAAGTCGAAAACACACAAGGGCAGCAAAACAAGAAGCAGAAAGCACAATAAAGAAGTCAGCCGTAACAGATCATTGCTTAAGAGAAAACCATGTAATGGACTGGGAAACCTCAAGGATCATAAACACCGAACAACAGAAATACAAAATATGGATAAAAGAAGCAATCGCGATAAGGAGACGTGGAAGTGGGACCATGAACAGGGACGATGGAGTTTACACGTTGGACCGCGCATGGGACTGCATCGTCGGAGAGGGAAGAGTGGGCAGCAGAGGGCGACAACGTGATAAACGGAGAAGGAAGTGACGCCACCATCAGCGTCAGCCTGAGGAAGTCTGCAGCCGCAGACGAAACGTAGCGACAAAACAGGTAACGAAACTGTTTCTGTGTTTTAAAAAGAACGACAGCATGGAATTAGAACCACGACACAGCATGAACACACCTAAGAAACCCATCTAGTTGGTTTTGGCTTCAGTGCAGAGATAAAGCCTGTTCAGTTTTCTTTTAACCACATCCTGTGAAGTACGTCATGGTTCTCTTCTTTGACTGCATCTAAATTGTTTAACAAATGAGTATACCAGTAAATATTAGAAATGCACCACATTTTTTTCTATTTCACTGCAGCTCAATGCCACTAAAAGCTTAAGGGATGTCTTTACTGAATGGATAATTGCTCAAGGGGACTTTTCAGGTACACTATTGCTACTTACAAACCTTTAAACCAAGCTGAGAGTCCTGGAACTCCCAACACACCCATACTATCAGTGTTATGGGCCATTTTGTCAGAAGTCTGTATTTGAAAACTTTTTAATTCATATCATGCAGTTCTCAAATAATCTGTTTAATTGTTTAATGAAATCTCGCTCAGTTTTTAGGACATAAAGACTAAAAAACTGAATGTGACACATGTAAAAACTGTGATGAACAAAACAAAGTCATATCACTTGAGAAAATGAAAATGATCAACCTTCAAAGGCCTGAATTTTATGTTGCAAAGAAACTGAGGAACTGATGCGGCAGGCCAGTGCAGTTTGCTGGAATGTGTCACGAACTCTTCCTCCTCCTGACCTTCTCTGCACTCCGGGTTGGCGCAGCACTCCATTTCCCAGCATTCCCGTCACCAACGCTACTCTGTGATGTCACCACGCGGAATCTATATAAGGAACTGTCACCGCTGAGCTGTCATTCAGTCATCGTCTCATGACAGACGCCAAACCGACCGAACCAAACTATTCCAAATCAATCCAGGAAAGAGAACTTTCCACGCTGTCTGCACCCCAGCACGACAGCTCCCTACCTAAAGGAACCACAGTTCAGCCTCGACTCCATGCTGTATCGCCGTTCCTAAAAGCAAGCTGCGTTCCTGTTAGAACCAAATGCCAGTCACTCCGCGTTTGGGTCACACAGCCACGCTACAATCTCCTCCACTACACTTCAGCTCAGCCCATCCGCCCTGACAGAATGTCATTGCATCAAGTAAACATGGAGCTAATTACTCAGCATGCCCCCCACATACTTGTAAGCATGCCTGACAATTAGCTCCTAGACTGCCTAAGGTGCAACCTAATGTATCGGATGGTCCTAAACATTATGCCCAAGAGATGTTCTCTTGGATTTAGGTCAGGCAGGTGTGGAGGCAAGTCAGTGGTTTCATATTTTGTATTCTTCAGTAAATGCACCTGCAAAGTTTCTAACAATGGGTCCAAGGATTTCATCTCTAATCTCTAATTGTCCATGCTGTACAGGTCTATGTGTCTCTATATATGTCACGGCGTGTGGGCGAGGTGAGCGGAGGCAAGGATCCAAACGCGGGTGAAAAAGGCAGGCAGGCAGACAGGAACGGCTTTCAAAGGCTTTAATATAAAACACGCAGGGCATAGAAACAATGAACCGACAAAACACACAGAACTGAGAGGGTTTAAATACATGAGGGCTGGGAGCTTGGGTGATTGGAAAACGAGAGGCAGGTGGGAGCAATTAACAGGGACACATGACTGAACAGAATGGGGAGACAGGACAGGGTGTGACAGTACCCCCGCCCCCTCAAAGGGCGGATCCCAGACGCCCACAGGAACACAGAGCAGGGCGGGAGGTGGGGGACCATGAAGGAGGGCCGAGAGGAACCGAGGGACCGGTGGAGAAGAGGCAGGGACCAGTAGAGTCCGGGGGCCTGCGTCTGGGGCAGAGGAGGAGACGGCGATGGGCTCTGGGGGGCTTGCGTCTGGGGCAGAGGAGGAGACGCGACGGGCTCTGGGGGGCCTGCGTCTGGGGCAGAGGAGGAGATGGCGACGGGCTCTGGGGGGCCTGCGTCTGGGGCAGAGGAGGAGACGGCGACGGGCTCTGGGGGGCCTGCGTCTGGGGCAGAGGAGGAGACAGCGACAGGCTCTGGGAGGCTCGTGCCTGGCGAGGGCAGGACCAGCGGTGACCGGAGGCAGAGCCACTGCAGGGGTAGTCTCGGCAGGTCGAGACACCAGACGTGGCCTCGTTGACTTCTGGACTGGAGGAGACATGTTGACTTCTTGACTGGAGGAGACAACGTCAACTTCTGGACTGGAGGAGACGACGTCGACCTCTGGACTGGAGGAGACGTTGTTGACCTCTGGAATGGAGGAGACGTCGTCGACCTCTGGAATGGAGGAGACGTTGTCGACCTCTGGACTGGAGGAGACGTCGTCGACCTCTGGACTGGAGG
This sequence comes from Nothobranchius furzeri, assembly GCF_043380555.1. Classification (NCBI taxonomy): domain Eukaryota; kingdom Metazoa; phylum Chordata; class Actinopteri; order Cyprinodontiformes; family Nothobranchiidae; genus Nothobranchius; species Nothobranchius furzeri. The sequence continues at coordinate 42,622,258 of NC_091749.1, forward strand.
AGGTGTCGACTTCTGGACTGGAGGAGGCGTCGACTTCTGGACTGGAGGAGGTGTCGACTTCTGGACTGGAGGAGGCGTCGACCTCTGGACTGGAGGAGGCATTGACCTCTGGACTGGAGGAGGCGTCGACCTCTGGACTGGAGGCGTCGACCTCTGGACTGGAGGAGGCGTCGACTTCCGGACTGGAGGCGTCGACTTCTGGACCGTTGACTTCTGGAGTGGAGGCGGAGCCGCTGCAGACGGGACCGCTTCCTTGGCTGGTACCACCAGACTGGGCGCTGACAACTGGACAGGCTGGCCCAGGGGCGGAGCCTCTTGGGCCGGCTGGCCTGGGGGCGGAGTCTCTTGGACCGGCTGGCCCGGGGGCGGAGCCTCTTGGACCGGCTGGTCTGGGGGCGGAGCCTCCTGGACCACCGCTGGAACTGGCGCTGACTGGACTGGTGGCACGGGACCTGATGCTGACTGGACGGGTGGCGCGTGATCTGGCGCTAACTGGACTGGTGGCACGGGATCGGGCGCTGACTGGACGGGTGGCGCGGGACCTGGCACTGACTGGACTGGTGGCACGGGACCTGACGCTGACTGGACGGGTGGCGCGTGATCTGGCGCTGACTGGACTGGTGGCACGGGATCGGGCGCTGACTGGACTGGTGGCGCAGGACCGGGCGCTGACTGGACTGGTGGCGCGGGACCGGGCGCTGACTGGACTGGTGGCGCGGGACCTGGAGCTGACTAGAAGGGTGGCGCGGGACCTGGCGCTGACTGGACTGGTGGCGCGAGACCGGGCGCTGACTGGACTGGTGGCGCGGGACCTGGCGCTGACTGGACTGGTGGCGCGGGACCTGGCACTGACTGGACTGGTGGCGCGGGACCTGGCGCTGACTGGACTGGTGGCGCGGGACCTGACGCTGACTGGTTTGGTGGCGCGGGACCTGGTAGAGCCAGAAACTGGTAACGCAGGGAGATTAGACTGTCCACCTGGAGCTCCTGGAGACTGAAGATCTGACGGAGTCGGACCAGCTCAGCGCGGAGACCGGCGAGCTCTGTTGGATGGGCTGCGGGCTCAGTCCTTTGGCCTGGAGACGAGGGAGCTGCTGACTGGACCGGAGGCGGGGCCGCTGGCTGGACAGAAACCTTCTCCTGGAGATACGGGGAGGATAGGGTCTCCAGCTGGAACTCCTGGAGGCTGATGAGTTGACGTAGCCGGTCAAGCTCCACTTGGAGGCCGGGAAGCTCCGTCTGATGGCCTGTAGGCTTGGTCGCTCCGCCTGCAGATGAAGGAGGTGCTGATTGGACTGGAGATAGGGCCGCTGATCTGACTGGGGGCGGGTCCAAGCTGGCGTGCCAAGCCGGGGTAGCGGTGAGCCCGTGGTTCCGTCCTGGGACAGGGAGTGACGGTGGGGCCTGGCATCCTTCCCAACCCCGTGGGCCAACTCCGGGGGAGCACACAGCCAGTCTGGTGCCCACATAGCAGGAGCGGTCTAGCTGCGTTTCCCAGTCCAACCCCCCCATCTGCCTCCGGGAGGGTGGAGAGGATCGCCGAGGCTGGGGTTCGGCGGCGGCGTCTGCGGCGGCGTCTGCGGCGACGCCGGAGGAGGAGAAGCTGGCCGGTGGTTTGGGGTGAGCCATTGAAGCAGGTACTCCCAGGGGAGAATCTCCCCCTGGATCCTTTAGGAGGTCGGTTCATTCTGTCACGGCGTGTGGGCGAGGTGAGCTGACGCAAGGATCCAAACGCGGGTGAAAAAGGCAGGCAGACAGGCAGACAGGAACAGCTTTCAAAGACTTTAATATAAAACACGCAGGACATAGAAACAATGAACCGACAAAACACACAGAACTGAGAGGGTTTAAATACATGAGGGCTGGGAGCTTGGGTGATTGGAAAACGAGAGGCAGGTGGGAGGAATTAACAGGGACACATGGCTGAACAGAATGGGGAGACAGGACAGGGTGTGACAATATAGTAATGCCTCCTCAGACTAACACTGAGCCACCACCAATTGAATCATGCTGAACAATGTTGCAGTTAGACTAATGTTCACTTCTTCAAACTCTAGTCACAAGAGCTCAGAGTGAACTTTCTGTCATCTGTAAAAAGCACGGGCCGCCACGGCTGGATCTGTTAATTCTGGTTCTTCTTGGTTTTGTTTTACCTATGGGTATAATGATAATAACAGACTATTCTATTCTAAATGCTAGTTGTGCCACATGGTGCCAGGCAGTGAGGACAGGTGGGCACTTGGGCCGCTTTCATGAAGTCCAACCTCTGTAAGGTTCAGGTGTCGCCTCATGCAACCAGTAGAATAGAACATGTGTCAAAACAAAATGTACATCTCCTGAATGTTTTGTCATACATCTTGTGGCATACGTTGTATTGACACACCCAGGGGTGGAGCTTGATATGTGCAACATGTGCAGCTGAACAGGGCGGCAGTCTGCAGGGGGCGGCATTTAATTTCCTTTTTTTTTTTTTCTAAAAAAAATTTTTTTTAGCATCAACCAATACATAAACAAAACATAGAAATCGCATGTTCTCAATAATAGTGATGATAATAATAATATTTCTGCAATAAAAGCACAACAAAGTGTAACCCATATCAACTACTCCCTGTCACATGACCCACGTCAGCTGATGTGAGGTCCCTCTCCTGATTGGCTCCTTCCACGTCGCGGCAACCATGAAAGCTGCTCCTGCAGTGGCTGTAAGCTTGTTGCTTGTAGAACGGCGTTGGAAAACAAAGCGTTTTTCTCCCCTCAATTCATTTATACTCTCATTTTACCTCAGCGGTGAGTGTTCTTAACATCTACCAATAACACCCTTTTACTTGTCAGTGACCAGTCGATCGTTTTCGCTACAAAAAATGACCTTGTTTGGCGGAGTTCCCACCGCGAGCAGAACTCCGGTTCAAAAACGCTGTTTTTGAAACACTCTTATTTACTTAAGCACTTTAATGGGCTTAACTCGAAACCAAGAGCAATCGAATGATTATTGTTATGTGTTGCCTTGAATTTGGCTATGCTGTCTGTCAGACAGTTGTTTTCCTTTATTGTTGTTTTTGTATTTGTTTGTAGCAAACGCTACTGGAATGTATAGATTGAGCTACGTAGCCAAGATGATTAATAATTGACCTGTTGTACATTCGTGATATGTTTACCGGTAAACTGAATCGAACTTGATGTGCTAATGAATGTTTCTCTGGCCTACAGGTCAGGTTTTTTTCCCCATGTTGAACTGATCTTCTTCACATTGAAGTGGCGAGCTGGTAGGACCATTCTTCCTTTTTGGACTCGGGAAATGAGCTACGTATTATTTACCCCATGAAAAACGGAGCGGCAGCGGGCCGCTGGAGGTGCCCTGCTAGTAAGATCCCGTTTAAACTGTAAACTGCCATAAAATAAAAACTATAATAGCTAGAGCGGTCTTTTTTTAGCTGAAAGTTGAAACTCTCTCCTTTCAGCACATCTGTACTCTACAAGTCGATGATGCCATCATGTTGCGTTAAGTGTGTCTATTTCAGTAGAACTTTGACAAGTGGTGAGAAGGTGGCCAGGAGCTGGATGTTGTATTCAGTTAGCAAACGTTGTTATATATACACTCCATGCAATTTGAAACAAAGTTGTAGGTGTAATATTTTTTCTTGTGTGTGTATGTGAAGGGGGGGGGGGGGGGTCACAGGGGGATCTCGCACAGGGCGCCATTTAGGCCAGCTCCGCCTCTGGACACACCGGTCTTGCTCAGCTGTTCCTGTTGTGTTTAAAATTCTGACTTGATCACTTTGTGGTGCTCTAGTTCTGCCATGACTGTTTTACCATGCTCGATGCACTCAGGTACAAGATGTTTCATTTATGTGTTCCTCATAAGCTGTCCAGGGGCTGAACTTCCACGCTTTAGAGTTTTTATTTACATTTCCAAAATCCATTTTGAAGAATTAAAAATCATTATGATGCACAAAAACTAGATTATATCCTCACCCCTAATATCTAGGGTTCGAATAGAATAAATACAAATAAAGTTAGTAAGAAAACCTCTGTCACTGAACGTTTTGTCCAACAAAAACATTTTAACAGCTGTGATGGAGTTTACCACCTGACTTTAGGGAACAGCTGCTGTTTGACACATTGTTAAACTAAGTTAGCTGTGATTGTGTGTGACAGCTCACATGTTGAAGATGCAGATTTTCATAATCCCGCATCTGCATCTGAAACAAAATAACACGTATTCAGTTGTTTGTTTGTCGCCAACTGTCCTCCTAACTTTCCAGGATTTGTGACACAGGAACCATGAAGAAGAATGGATTCCATTTATCTCAAAGAAAACACCCATTCAAACATCTGAAAGCAAATGCTCATGTCCAACTCTGTTTAAAAAACAGATTACACAGTGAATCTAATAAATAGTCTGGCTGACATTGCTCAGTGCATCTGATGGTCTTAAGTTGTTTGTGGAATAGTTTTTGTGCCATGAGGGACAGACTCAGACTTTATCCTGCAATGAAAAAGGCTTTTTACCCCTTCGGCTATTATGATGCTCAAGAGCAGCTTAGGGGCCTCATTTGTTTGTTGTTTTATTTAATTCAGCAGCATAAGAGCTTCTTAAACAAATATAAGAAATAAAAATGTATTTAATGCATCATTAAACATACTTAAAACTCAAATATTAATGAACAAGTACAATCAGTTACACACAAGCCTCAAAAAGGAAAAATGTTACAAAAGAATAAATCTTAATTTTTCTTTCACATTTTTATGCCAATACACTGTATGGAAATTTTAATATAATAATAATAATAATAATAATAATTAATAATTAATAATAAGTAAAAATAAGTAATAATAAGTATTTTAGCAGAAACATGCTCAACAACAAGCTCATTGCAGAGCCAGACGTTTCCCTGGAGGGATTTATACTCATGCAAGCCAACAGGAGAGAGGAGCAGTTCGGTAAGTGTCCCAGACATCTTGAGAAATGTAAATTGTCACTTAAGTCATCATCCATTTGGTTGACGTCTTTTGGAAAACTCGACCGTAAACACAAGAAAAGGATCCCTCTACACAAGTTTTTCCCCCGGTAGTAGTATCTGCTTACGTACTCATAGTCTATTTCGGGAGATCGTCAGTAATAATTGCCTATCTCCGATCACTGAAAATTATGAAAAATCTATCATCCCTAATATTTATGTATGATCTCAAGCAATACTTAGATTTTTGTTTCAGCCTCTGTGACCTTAACAGTACATTTGAAAGCTGTTTTATTCTCTATGGTTACTTAGCTGATGTTGCCATGTTCAATTTAGTTTGCTTCCAAAGTTAAACAGCTATTTATTTGCATCCAGTGAACATTTTCAGGTAGTTTAAAAGGAATTGTTAACTGCTTTGTGAGCTATCTTGCTAGCATTGAGACATTGATGCAAATATTTCAAGACCATAATCTTTCTTCATCTGTTAGCACTTAAAGAACATTTTGGGGAAATCTTTCTGCTACCACTGTGGGGCCGTCTTTGTTAAACAGACTGAAATACTTTTGACGTTTACTAAGTTTGCAGGTAAAACATCATCACCTTTCATAGAAAGGTTAAAGAGCGGGTCAATTGAGCCTCGGAGTCCTTCTCCACCCACGTATCAATTTTAAAAAATGCAACATTAGTAGGCGTTGCCTGGAGGACCGAGAGGGCGGAGCCGCGGCAGTGACGAAGACGATGGCTAACTAGACGAAGCTAGCTCCCTTCACTCTGAGCAGTTATTAGAAGTGGAGGACGTTTCTCCCCCTCCTTACCCAGACACTCGAGAAGAAAGGGACCAAGTCTATTTGGAGGAGACAAGCGGACCTGAGTCTTATTGTTTTGAGCTTGTGAGTTGCCTGAAACTCCCAGAATCGACCCAACAGAACCACCTCTGAACGGTAAGTAGCCGTTAGCCATAGCATTGGATTAGCTGCAGTGTTTGGCTCCACGGCCCTAAAAAGCTAGTATTCAGCATGTTTTAGAGGTTTATCTGCTTCAGCACACCTGGTTTTAATCAGCAACAAATAGCTGAGCTGCTTAACAGCTAATCTAACCTGTTAAAGCAGGAAAATCCACTGAAACGTGCTGGATAGCAGCTCTTCGGTAGCCCTGGCCTCAAGTTAGTCTGCTGCATATAAAGTTATGAAAATACCCCATGAGAAAATTATTCTGTAATGTGTTCAGCCCACTAAAACTGCCCTGATTTCTTTATTTATTTACTAATAACAGCTGCTCTCTCGGTTCTAGGTCCTCTGGTGTCTGCAGCTGGTCTGGTGTCGTCAGGATCAGGAGCTTCCAGAAGAATGTGCCTTTCAATGACTCTTTCCCCCTTATTTGTTATATTAATTAAATAAATCTCAATTTATATATTTCCTGTTTTTGTTCATGTCCATAAATACTTAAACATGCTTGAAATTAAAACTAGCTTTTAACAGTGAGGTGCTAGTTTAATTCATCACAATAGAGCTAGTTAAGCATGCAACAAAAATGTGATAATCAATGTAATTTATAAATATCCATTAAAATATCAAAACTGGAATCTAAATGAGATATTTGGCAGCACAAAAAACTTGTCAAACACAATATTTATTATAATAATTGTAGGCAGACAGGAGACAGAGCTGATGGAGGTTCTCAGTCATCGAAGGATGGCTGAAGGCTTTCCAGGAACAGGAGATGTGGTGTTGTCTCTTCTCTCTCTATTCTGCCAGATGAGCTGATAGGTTACAGGTGTGTGAGGACATCCTCATGCTGTCATAACCAGATGACAGGAGTTATCAGGTGATCAGCCAGGCTAATGAGATGCAGAAAGAAAACAAATTCAGGACAGTGTACAATATGTGGTGTTGCTCACCTTATGTGCTCTTATAGAATATTAACGTGTGCCTGCCTCATGGTGTACAGTCTATATTTTGCTGAGTGTCCTGCAATAATGCAGGTTATTAGTTAATTTACTTTTGATAGCAAAAACAAAATATTTGATGTAAAAGGTATTTTCCAGGTGAATCAGCTCACACGTCACCACCAAGTGTCACAGGGGCAGAATCAGTAGCCTCCTTCATGATGTCATGATGTAACCACATACTTATTTAATTGTTAATATCTTAAAAATTCTGAAATGTTTTAATTTTTTCTTTTTACCTTGAACAGTTCACTGAGCTTGCACTGTCACTGAGGTGGAAGCTGGAATCAACAGCAGACACCTTACATCTTGGTCTTTTCAGGGGGTGTGGACGCTCTGGGACTTTCTGGAAGATGAATTTTCATCATGGTCCCCGTGGGTCACCAGACACACTGCGGCTGTGAACTCCATTCTGGCTGGCTATGTAAAAACAAAGAAGCAGCACATTTATAAATGTTTAAAAGAGCATAAAATCACGTGTAACAATAATCTGTAAAACAAATTAAAACTAGAAGGTAATAAAATGTTTACATAGAAGATTATTTAAAATAATTCACCTTTGCTACAGGGAAGGTTTCACATCAGCCTGAACAAGTGCATTCTTGCAGCTAAATCAGTCTGACAGCCAGTGTCTTGGATAGATTTAGCCTGAAAAAAAAAATAGAAGCACATTGTTGTTGGGAGTTTATAAAGTGAGATAATATACAAAAGAATCTCCTATATAGGCGCTTTATAACATTCCTAGTGTGTGATCGTTGTTATAACGTAAAAGTCAGTCACACATGATGTGGAGAGCCTGAAATGTGACCTCCTGAACAGAATTCCTTACAGAACCAGGTCACAAGCTGGATTTCACGCTGTAATGCTGTCTGTCAACTAGTGCTGCGTCAGTTAGCCCTTTTCAGACAGATATTCTGGAACATTTGTGGACAATTCAATCCGGCTTTTAACCGGAACTGTGTTTTCAGACACACCACTTTTGTACCGGAACTTGTCCTTTCGGCTGCGTTCACACAGCAGGGAAAAAATCCAGATGTCTGACGGCGGCGGGGGGTGGGGTGGGGGTGGGGGAGAATCGGACTTATGTTAAGAAGAAGAAGAAGAAAATATCATTTCTATAGCGCCTCTCAAGATAAAAATCACGAGGCGCTTAAGCATAATTCTGCGCACACGAAGACGCATAAGAGACCTGGATGATGAAGCTCAATGGTTAAAGGAATCACTGAAGCGGTGTGAAGTGCTCCGTCGTGCGTCTAGACGGTACCCTAGGAGGCGAGCTGCCGTGGTTCGCCGCATGTTACAGCAGCGGGCTATCTAGGTGCGCACAGCGTCCCCTGGTCCCCTCCTCCTCCCCCTCCCTCTTGTCCGGAACTTTACCTCACCAGTCTGAAGCAGCCACCCTGTCTGTAACAAGTCCGGACCTGTTACTAGGGGCTTCGTCCGGATAAATTCCGGAACACGTTATCCGGATGTTTGTATTCAGACAGAAAGGTCTTACGGACAGATTCCGGAACGTTTTTCATGGCCTGTCTGAAGGGGGCTGAGACACTGTTGCAGAATTGCCGACTGACTAGCTAAAGGAAGTGAACCACGTCTCTCAGACTTTGCATTTAGGTAGGGAATTGTCTTTAGAAGATGTTAAAACGTTTATTTAGCTTACTCACCTCAGACTGGAGCCCGCCATGGTGGGGGAGCAGAGTCGGTGGGCTGCATCTAAATCGCGGAAGAGCCACGGTGGGCAGCCTCCCTCTTCAAATGGAGGCGTGCAGAATCGCGGGTAAAATGCCCACAGAGTCACCGCAACCATACTACACTACACCTACTCACCAATACTAAGACGATATGGAACACTAAACCCGAAATACTTTCCCAATTACACTAACAGCCAAACACTAACTAAACTACAATATCCAACAGCCAAGCTAACACTAAATAAGTATTTATAACACTAAAAGATATGCTAAAGACTAGGATATGCTAATGCTATATGCTAATGCTGAACTACCACTGACCTCCCACGCTCGCTTGCAAATCCAACTCCCACTCGCCACAGGGCGTGGCCGAGACGCTCGTTGCTTTTATAACTTTGGCACGGAGCTGCTACGTAGTACTCTACTGGTTTACGTAGTACTTTACTCTTTAGCCATTGGCTAAAATTTATTCAAAATGACTCAAATTCTATGTTTTCAGCTGAAGGTGGCGCATTACTGTGGTTTTTAGACAGAATTTTTAATTTTTAAAGAAAATGCACCAAAATGCTAAAATAAAGAATGCACACATTTAAAACACTATTAGACACTCATTTATACAGTTCATCAGCAAAAAAAAGTTAATTTAGACCAGGGGTCTGCAACCTTTCTGGTGATGAGTGCCATTTAAAATTTCATTTGAAGTCAGTGTGCCATTTCAACTGTTGCATAAAGCATACTTTTAATAACACTGCATAACAAGTTACACATTATATACTGTGAAATTTTACAGTTAGATCCAGTATTGGGCAGCATAACATCTCTTTTCCACTTCATCCTAAAACTGAACTTCATAGAACTATATTTGTTGACCGGTGTTGGCAAAGGGTAGATCAGGTATTTTAAAAAACCCTGTTCATAACAAGAACATCAAAAGACATACACCACAGAAAATACAATATTTAAGGTGTCACAACAAAGATAAGAATAAACTAAACTTTGCCAAGATATGTTATTGCAAGGATAAACATGCTAATGAGATTTCTGCCCCTGCTTTGCATTTGCTAGTTCAGTTATCTGGGGTTCACACTTAGTAACTTTCAGGAGCACACAGGTCTCTGAATGTCCAGCAGTTAGACGGCTACGGGAGGCACTGAGAACACTCTTCATGTGAGAGAAAATCTGCTCACACAGATATGTAGAACCAAATACTGTCAATAAAGCCTGTGCAATGTTCTTGAGACAGTTAAACCTGTCTGGTAGTGACGTCCAGCAACTGAAAATGCAAGCCCCATGATCATGCACAGCTGTGGATTCCAGCTGCTGCCGTAGTTCTGCAAACTTTGTCCCCCACAGAGTTGAGCTTTTCAGTTCAATCAGCTGCATTTCCATGTCGTCTGTATCCAGAAAGTTAAAGAGAGACAAATCCAGTTGATTACCAAAGCTCTCTGGTCTGATCAGAAAAGAAAACATTGGTCCATACAACTGAAAGTCCTGAAAACGCGTTGCGAATTCTGTCTGGAGTCTTCGGATGCATTCATGAATTGCTGTGGTGCTGATGCTGCACTGAGCAGACAGCTCCCTGAGGTGTTTGAAGTGGCGGAATGTGGAAGTTTCAAAATCCTTTAAAAAAACTTCCAGCTTTCCAACAAAAGCTTCCCAAGTGTCACGCATGTCCAAAACAGTTTGACCTGCTCCCTGCAGTTTGAGATTAAGCTCGTTCAGGTGTCCAGTTATATCTGCGAGGAAAAAAGTTTTTCAACCCACCTCTCATCTTCAAGTTCAGGATATCTTTGCCCCTTTTCATTCAGAAATGTTTTTACCACATCAAAACAATCCACAAATCGTTCCAGAACCTGTCCACAGCTAAGCCATCTAACAGCACAGTGGAGTGGGATGTCTTTGCATGAGCTTTCCATCTCCTCGAGCAGAGACTGGAATTGGCAGTGAGTCAAAGCAGATCGCTTAACTATGAAGTTCACAATTTTTGCCACTGTGGCCATGACATCATTAAGATCTGAATTTGACATCTTGGCGCAGAGGTTTTCTTGGTGTATTATACAATGCAGTTTCATGATGGGATGGCCTATTTGTTCCTCAATTAAAGTAACAGCCCCCCTGTGTTTCCCAACCATAGCTGGTGCACCATCAGTTGTCACAGCAAAAATCTTTGCAATGTCAATGCCTCGTTCCTCAAAATGCTCCATAAAAATGTTGGCAATATCCTCACCTCGTGTTGTTTCAGGCATCGGGGTAAGGCAGAACAGTTCCTCTTGTACTGTCACATCACAGTATCTTACCATTACAGCCAAACGTGGCACATCATTGATATCAATGCTTTCATCCAAAGCCACACTAAACACCTGGGCTTCTTTCAAACCAGCTGTTGTTGGGCTCTGACATTGTCACCCATTTCCTGGATGCGTCTTTCCATAGTTCTGGCTGATGCAGGTATGTCTTGAATCCTTGCTTTAATAGTATCTTTGTTTGGAAGCCCATCAAATAACATGTCTGAGGTACAGAGAAATGCCTCTTTAATAAAGTTACCATCAGTAAATGGCTTTCCATGTTTAGCAATACAGTGTGCGATACGAAAACTTGCTTCAGTTCTATGATGTTTAGTAGCTGTAAAATCTTTCAGAGTACTTGCTTGCTTCTCATATCTTGACACAGCACGTGCAATTGATCCAGCCTTCTCTTCCTCGTCCTTGAAATCTTTTTGATGTTTCGTCTCAAAATGCCGCTTAACACTGGAGGTACGGCAAACAACACTCTCGAGGCAAAAAGCACACACAGCACGATCTCTTTGCTGCACAAAACCCCAGTCTTCTGTCCAAGTTATCATAAAAGACCTGGAATTATCTTTTTTTGCTCGCTTAGATGCCATTTTTTACAGGGCTAACTAGCTACAAACATCCTCCTCACTGTACCGGCAGGTAGATTACGTCATCAAGAAGCGGCCTGGATGTTGTCTTTTTGCTCTAATTTGGGATTTGGACCGGCGGGCCATCGCGTGGGTGTGGCGTTTTATTACTAATAATAACGCAGTTATTTCCGTCTTTCCGTTTATTTTTAACTTCCAAATATCACAGTGACTGCATCAACAACTGAGATAATCCCGAACAACAAGATAAAAACTAAAAATATCCACCCGAACCTCCTCTTATGCTGTGCCACGTCTTTGTTCCGACACACAAGCACACGCGTTGCCAAGGCAACCAGCCGACAGAGCGCTTCGCCAGGCGGGAAGGCTGAGAGATCACATTTCAACTTTTTAACGCGTTTAGTGTCCAAACAAGAAAACAAAAACAATTAACAGAAAAGTCAGTCCGTTACAACACTTATTTTTCAACACATCTTCTCAGATTAATGCGCTGTGCCATCAGTTAACCCTTTGCGTGCCAACAGTGGCACGAGTGCCCAGGATTGCCGACCCCTGATTTAGACGTTACTTGCTCTTTAAAGACAAGTTACAATATCTCCCTTGACAGCAGAAGACGAAGACAATGGAGGACAAAACTCACGTGATGCTAAAAGGTAAAAGGTCTGTATTTGACACAGCGCCTTTTAGAGTTCTAACACCCCCCCCACCACCACCACCACCACCACCCACCCACCTCCCAAGGTGCTTTAATACACAATTAGTTGTTCACCCCTTCATACACACATTCACACCCTGGTGGTGATGAGCTACAACATAGCCACAGCTACCCTGGGCCACACTAACAGAGGCAAGGCCGCTGGCGCCACCGGTCCCTCCGACCACCAACAGCAGGCAAGGAGGGTTAATCATTCTCTGCTGGGAGCCGGGATCAACCCTACAACCCTCAGATCGCTGGGCAATCTGCTCTACCTCCTGAGCTAATGGAGTAACTTTAAATATCTATAAATCATTCAAGTTGTCCAGTTAATTTTGAAAATAACAATGAACACCCTTATTAAAAATGAAAAACAAGGTTCAGAAATATTAAATCTTCCCATTAGTGAGTATTGTCTCACTGTGTTTCCCACTGAGCAGATGTTTACTGAACATCTGTAATCACTTGTAAACCCCTCTGTGTTTGTTTGTTTTGACTTGGGTTGAGAAATGCCTACAGAGTTTGTTAGTATCTTTATAACTTTTTTATTTCATTTCTTAGCACTTTGATCATTTTTCATTTCTCTGTTGAAGCTCTTCTTCCAGGGAGCTCGTATGGTCTGCACATCAACCCGACTTTAATCCTGACTCCTCCTCTAACTTGTGATATGGTTATTTTCCCCGCTCCTATCTGAAGAGTTGTACTCTATAACAAATTTTTAAAGGCAGGCATTAAGAGGCTTAACGGTGGCAGTGCTTTAGCAGCCAAAAGGTCACTTATACAAATTGGGTTCATTAATCTTCGAGTGTATGGCAGCCGCAGAGGGACACTCTTCACACACACAGACGCAGATTAAAGTGGAAAAAAGCACTCGTAGATTAGCCCCCAAAAAGACGCTCATGGAATAATAAAGACTCTTCTGACCAAGTTGAGATTTGGCTCTCTAAAGTTCGATTGCCACTTTCACTCATATCAGAGGGAGTTGTGCTCAGTAGTAAGAGGAGGGGTGTAGAGGAGCCCGGAGTAAAGTTTGACTGAGCTGTGATTATACCATCACAGATGATTATAGTGAGGCATTCCTCTGACCCAGTGCATGACAGAACCTCTCACTTTTCTCTCCCCGTTTCCCTTTTTTTTCTTCTCTACATGCTTAGTTTGAGTCCAGCTCTCACAAACCCACCTGCAGAAGACCTCATCTCTGAGCTACGGAGGTAACAATATCTGAATGCTTCACTTCATGCCCTGAAATTTAAAGCTTTCAAAATTCTACATTTAAAATAGGGGCTGAAATAACTGATGAACACAAAATATCATTAAAGTGGCAGTGTGTAGTTTCCTGCCGCTAGGGGGCAGTACATACATTTCAGCATAGTTTTACACCATATCACCGTGACTGTCTCTAGTTTAAAAAGTCCCTACGGTAAATGTTGTTACCTGTGAAGCAGAAAGCATGGCGTGACTCCTCAGACTTTAATGGTCTTGCAGGTAATTCCATCAAAGAATGCAATGATGATGCTGGTTTTCTGGTGCTGTGCTCTCCCCGCTGTGCAATTATCTTAGTAACACCTCAATCTAACAGCTGAAACATCTCCCAGCCTTTCTTAGAGCCTACAGAAGTGATTAATCACTAAATTAGACAAATCAGCTGCATTCAAGATCTAAAACATGCAGGAAACCTGCTGAAACAGGACTGATTTTTCTAATAAGTCCAATAGGGTGGACTGGCAACTGTGAAGTTACAAGTTAGGGATGAGCCGGTACGGATAAAGCATTTTTGACGAATACGAGCATGAAACCAGTAAAACTCGTAAATATCTGTAATCGTGCTAAAGGAAAATCCTCATTGGGTAACTGACTGTCTTCACGCTCTGTGATTGGCCAGTCACATAGAGCGCCCGCCCCACCCTACACACAAAACCCTGCAGCTGGGAGCTCAGTCCGTCCGGCCCATCCACGCACACACACAGATAGTAACAGATCTCTCTGTGCTTGCTTCACTGTTGCTCACATTTCTTCAGCAATCCCTAGGTTTTCCTCAGCTCTCCTCTTTTTCAGTTGAATATTTAAAGTTGCCTTTTTCGTAACCTACGTGGTGCATTGAAAAGACAGAGCTGACGTGCTGCATCAGTCACTGCCTCCGCTCTGGTCGGGTTTTTTAATTTTTTTAACTCTCTCTCTCTCCCTCTCTCTCTCTCCCTCTCTCTCACACACACACCTTAATTAACATTGTTTTGTTTAACTTTGTGTGGGAAAAAATGCCAATAATGTTAAGAAAAAAATCTGTTTAATCAAATTAAATTTAAAAAAAATATATATAAAGTTGTGTCTGGTTCTCGTCTCGTCTCGTCTTCCTCCGCTTATCCGGGTCCGGGTCGCGGGGGCAGCATCCCAACTAGGGAGCTCCAGGCCGTCCTCTCCCCGGCCTTGTCCACCAGCTCCTCCGGCAGGACCCCAAGGCGTTCCTGGACCAGATTGGAGATGTAACCTCTCCAACGTGTCCTGGGTCGACCCGGGGGCCTTCTACCGGCAGGACATGCCCGAAACACCTCCCCGGGGAGGCGTCCAGGAGGCATCCTGACCAGATGCCCAAACCACCTCAACTGGCTCCTTTCGATCCGGAGGAGCAGCGGTTCTACTCCGAGTCCCTCCCGAATGTCCGAGCTCCTCACCCTATCTCTAAGGCTGAGCCCGGCCACCCTACGGAGGAAACTCATTTCGGCCGCTTGTATCCGCGATCTCGTTCTTTCGGTCATTACCCAAAGCTCATGACCATAGGTGAGGATTGGGACGTAGATCGACCGGTAAATCGAGAGCCTGGCTTTCTGGCTCAGCTCCCTCTTCCCCACAACAGATCGGCTCAGCGTCCGCATCACTGCAGACGCCGAACCAATCCGCCTGTCGATCTCCCGATCCCTCCTACCCTCACTCGTGAACAAGACCCCGAGATACTTAAACTCCTCCACTTGAGGTAGGACCTCTCCCCCGACCCGGAGGTGGCAAGCCACCCTTTTCCGGTCGAGAACCATGGTCTCAGATTTGGAGGTGCTGATCCTCATCCCAGCCGCTTCACATTCGGCCGCGAACCTACCCAGCAAGAGCTGAAGGTCAGAGCTGGATGAAGCTAGGAGGACCACATCATCCGCAAAAAGCAGAGACGAGATTCTCCTGCCACCAAACTCGACACACTCCACACCACGGCTGCGTCTAGAAATTCTGTCCATAAAAGTGATGAACAGAACCGGTGACAAAGGGCAGCCCTGGCGGAGTCCAACCCTCACTGGGAAAAGGTCCGACTTACTACCGGCTATGCGGACCAAACTCACGCTCCTCTGGTAAAGGGACTGAATGGCCCTTAACAGAAAGCCACCCACCCCATACTCCTGGAGCGTCCCCCACAGGGTGCCCCTGGGGACACGGTCATAAGCCTTCTCCAAATCCACAAAGCACATGTGGATTGGTTGGGCAAACTCCCATGCCCCCTCCATCACCCTTGCAAGGGTATAGAGCTGGTCCACAGTTCCACGGCCAGGACGAAAACCACATTGCTCCTCCTCTATCTGAGATTCAACTATCGATCGGACCCTCCTCTCCAGTACCTTGGAGTAGACCTTTCCAGGGAGGCTGAGGAGTGTGATCCCCCTATAGTTGGAACACACCCTCAGGTCACCCTTCTTAAAGATGGGGACCACCACCCCGGTCTGCCACTCCCTAGGAACTGCCCCCGATGACCACGCAATGTTGTAGAGACGTGTCAACCATGACAGCCCTACAACATCCATAGCCTTGAGATACCCAGGACGAACCTCATCCGCCCCCGGGGCTCCGCCGCTGTGTAGTTGTTTGACTACCTCAGCAACTTCTGCCCCCGAGATCGGACAGTCCATCCCCAGGCCTCCCAGCTCTGGTTCCTCCTCGGAATGCGCATTGGTGGGATTGAGGAGCTCCTCAAAGTATTCCTTCCACCGTCCGACTATAGCCTCAGTTGACGTCAGCAGCTCCCCATCCCCACTGTAAACAGTGTGAGCGAGTTGCTGCCTTCCTCTCCTGAGGCGCCGGACAGTTTGCCAGAACCTCTTTGGAGCCGATCGATAGTCTTTCTCCATGGCCTCACCAAACTCCTCCCACGCCCGAGATTTTGCCTCGGCGACTGCCACTGCTGCACCCCGCTTGGCTATCCGGTACCTGTCGGCTGCCTCCGGAGACCCACAGACCAGCCACGCCCTGTAGGCCTCCTTCTTCAGCCTGACGGCTCCCCGAACCTCTGGTGTCCACCAGCGGGTACGGGGGTTGCCACCACGACTGGCACCGGCCACCTTACGACCACAGCTAGCAACAGCCGCCTCGACAATCGCAGAGTGGAACAAGGCCCACTCGGACTCAATGTCCCCCACTGCTCTCGGGACGTGGTCAAAGCTCTGCCGGAGGTGGGAGTTGAAGACCGTCTTGACAGGTTCTTCTGCCAGGCGTTCCCAGCAGACCCTCACTATGCGTTTGGGTCTGCCAGGTCTACGCGGCATGTTCCCTTGCCATCTGATCCAACTCACCACCAGGTGGTGATCAGTTGACAGCTCCGCCCCTCTCTTCACTCGGGTGTCCAAAACATACGGCCGCAGGTCAGATGATACGACTACAAAATCTATCATCGACCTGTGACCTAGGCTGCCCTGGTACCAAGTGTACCGGTGGGCATCCTTATGTTCGAACATGGTGTTCGTTATGGCCAAACTGCGGCTTGCACAGAAGTCCAATAACAAAACACCGCTCGAGTTCTGATCAGGTGGGCCGTTCCTCCCAATCACACCCCTCCAGGTCAAGCTGTCATTGCCCACGTGAGCATTGAAGTCCCCCAGCAGGACAATGGAGTCCCCTGATGGAGCACTATCTAGCACTCGTCCCAGGGACTCCAAAAAGGGTGGGTACTCTGAACTGATATTTGGCCCATAAGCACAAACAACAGTCAGGACCCGTTCCCCGACCCGAAGGCGCAAGGAAGCTACCCTCTTGTCCCCCGGGGTAAACCCCAACACACAGGCAGAGAGTCTCGGGGCTAACAAAAAGCCAACCCCAGCCCTCCGCCTCTCACCCGGAGCAACTCCAGCAAAGTAGAGTGTCCAACCCCTCTCCAGGTCTCGGGTTCCAGAGCCAATGCAATGTGTCGAGGTGAGTCCGACTATATCTAGCCGGTACCGCTCAACCTCTGCCACAAGCAGTGTCTGGTTCTAGTATTTCATATTTCCTAGTTCTTACTGCATGAGTTCAGATGTATTAATTCATGCACTTAAATAATAATGTTCTGATTTTATTGGAAAACTTGTTCTGTAATAGTTCCTTTACTATTGTGATCAAAAATATTTTATCTAAATTCTGAGGCTGCTCTGTAAATAGTTTTCAAATAAACAATACACACAGCAACTTCTGATCAATCCATATCAATTTCAGATTCAGATTTAAAATAATGTGGTAAACCGCACCCACTTCCAGTTGAACCACGCCCACCTCCGGGTTATGCCACGCCCACTCCGAGTACAGATACAGATCATTAGATGGTTGAACAGATACAGATAGTGGTGTACTCGCTCATCTCTATTACGGGTGCAATATTCTGGCCACAGGGGGCCAGGTATATATAGCCATGCCCCATGTGGGGGGGTGCGTCTACATGGTCGGGACATAGAAGGGGGTGTGCGGCTAAATAAGTTTGGGAACCACTGGTCTAGGTCAATATGTAGGTGAAAAATGACCCTGTCTGTACATTACACACACACACACATTTCCAAGGTGTGGATGCGATTCTATTGTTATTGAGACAAACATGTTACCTCACACCCTCTGTTGTTAGTTGTTTTTTGGGTCTTGCAGAAAGGACAGCCACCTTTTCAACTGGTCCTGGCTTTACTCCCTGTCATAGTACAATGAAACATAGTTGCAGACAGTACAACCAAGATCACCAGCTCAAATGTGATATTTCATTGTACATGTATTGGTAAAAGCTTCCATTTTGATTAATTACCAGAGGTCTAGGCTTATGCCACTTCTGCTCTCCCTCTGTGCAGCTCAGACTCGGGGGGACCACAGACAGTTTTAGTCCAGAGTAACGGACCGACTGGAAAAGAAGAGCAACGCAATGGTTGCAGAATGTGTTTCCTGCCTTACAAGTACAACTGTGGTACTCCAGTTGTACTTGACCTTCCTCTTTAAGGATAACCTGTAAAATAGAATATTTTCATCAATCTTAAAATAAGTTTTAAGTTTAAAATGAAGCATCCATAAACATATTACCAAGTATGGAACTTACAGTTGTGGTCAGAAGTTTACATACACTTATAAAAATATAATATAATGGCTCTACTGAGTGTCCCGTTATTTCTAAAACTCAGATTTTTCTCTGATAGAGTGATTGGAACAGATACTTCTTTGTCACAAAAAACATTCATGAAGTTTGGTTCTTTAATGTCTTTATTATGGGTTAACAGAAAAGTGATCACATTTGCTGGGTCACAAATATACATACAGCAGTGCTAATATTTGGTTACATGTCCCTTAGCCATTTTCACTTCAATCAGGCGCTTTTGGTAGCCATCCACAAGCTTCTGGCAAGCTTCTGGTTGAATCTTTGACCACTCCTCTTGACAGAATTGGTGAAGTTCAGTTAAATTTGATGGCTTTCTGACATGGACTTGTTTCTTCAGCACTGTCCACATGTTTTCAATGGGGTTTAAGTCAGGACTTTGGGAAGGCCATTCTAAAACCCTTATTCTAGCCTGATTTAGCAATTCCTTTACCACTTTTGATGTGTGTTTGGGGTCATTGTCCTGTTGGAACACCCAACTGCGCCCAAGACCCAACCTTCGTGCTGATGATTTTAGGGTTATGTTGAAGAATGTGAAGGTAATCCTCCTTCTTCATTATCCCATTTACTCTCTGTAAAGCACCAGTTCCATTGGCAGCAAAACAGCCCCACAGCATAATATTCCCACCACCATGCTTGACTGTAGGCATGGTGTTCTTGGGGTTAAAGGCCTCACCTTTTCTCCTCCAAACATATTGCTGGGCATTGTGGCCAAAAAGCTTGATTTTTGTTTCATCTTACCACAGAACTTTCCTCCAGAAGGTCTTATCTTTGTCCATGTGATCAGCAGCAAACTTCAGTCGAGCCTTAAGGTGCCACTTTTGGAGCAAGGGCTTCCTTCTTGCACGGCAGCCTCTCAGTCCATGGAGATGCAAAACACGTTTGACTGTGGACAATGACACCTGTGTTCCAGCAGCTTCTAATTCTTGGCAGATCTGCTTTTTGGTGATTCTTGGTTCACTCTTTACCCTCCTGACCAATTTTCACTCAGCAGCAGGTGATAGCTTGCGTTTTCTTCCTGATCTTGGCAGTGATGAAACAGTGCCATGCACCTTATACTTACAAACAATTGTTTGCACTGTTGCTCTTGGGACCTGCAGCTGCTTTGAAATGGCCCCAAGTGACTTTCCTGACTTGTTCAAGTCAATAATTCGCTTTTTCAGATCCATGCTGAGCTCCTTTGACTTTCCCATTGTAGCGTTTGTGGGCGTTTGTATCCAATGAGCCCTATTTACCTGGCCTAAGATAAGTCACCAGCTGTTAGGGGTTGTACGAAATAGTCGACTAGTCGACTAGTCGACTTCACGGCTCTGTAGTGACTTTTTATGCCTGTCATCAACTAGTCGCTGTCACGTGATAATGACTGACAAGATGCAGTCCTCGGAAAAGACAGCAGGTGATGAGCCACTGCGCGTCTGGATCGAGGCGGAGGCGGAGGCGACGCGCTGTGCAGTACTGACACCGGCGATAAAACGGACATTTAACCAAACTGTGACCTTTTCCCTCTTGCAATTTTACCTTCCCCTCACCCCCATCCTAATCTTAACCAGTTTGCGCATGCAAAGCTCTGATCGTTGACGTGCGCTCCAGACATTGCGTCCTGAGCACCGCCAAATCAGGTGTCACCACCTCAAAAACAAATTAAACACGCGATCGTTCATGTCGGCTCATTTCCTTTCATGTTTTCTGTCTGTTATTTGTGCCTGATGCATTTTGCTGCTGCGGAGCGGAGCGGAGCGAGGCGCATCACCTGTTGTCCTCCGGTGACGCACCCCCAAGATTCCACTATCTCCACTCCGCTCCGGCATGAACTCCGCAGCAAAAACGGTCCCGTTGTAGTCGGCTGGCGAGCAGCGGCACTCCGCTGTTTTTGCGGTCGGTAGATCTTTTAGAACTGCAGTTCAAAGGTAACTCATAAGGTGAATATATATGAACCCAGGTAGCAGTTTTTCTTTAGGACTGAGAGGAGATGCAGGAAGATAATAAACAAGCAGGACAGAAAAATAGTCAAATAAAAACAAGTTAGTTTTTGTACCTGGTGGTTGCATCAAACAGACACCACTGAAGGTAATCAGAAGTGAGGAACAGAAAATGAAATAATTTTAATGTTTAGAGCAGCAGGAAAGGCTGCAGGCACATCAGTGAGATTGCGGATGCTGCGCAGGGGGAGGGGGGAGAGGACTGAAGTAGGATGCAGAAACTACCGTTGTTAAAATAGATGTGTTAACTTAGAAAATGTGGGCGCAATTTTAATTGTCAAAAACTCCAGCGAACCTACCGACCGAACCCCCCCCCCCCCCCCCCCCCCGCCGCTTCCGGCGTATGACGTCATCAACGACTAGTCGAAGTAGACTCGACTTTCATTACTTGACTGTCGACTTTAAAAAAAATAAAGTCGTGCAGGCCCTACCAGCTGTAGTCTCTCATAATCACTCACAAGAAGTTAAGAGGCCATGCTATGAAGCTCAGTTCACTGACACATTTCTAAGTCACCAAAATTGCTAGTTCATGTTGCTGTATGTATATTTGTGACCCAGCAAATGTGATCACTTTTCTCTGTTAACCCATAATAAAGACATTAAAGAACCAAACTTCATGAATGTTTTTTGTGACAAAGAATTATCTGTTCCAATCACTCTATCAGAGAAAAATCAGAGTTTTAGAAATAACGGGACACTCAGTAGAGCCATTATATTATATTTTTTACAAGTGTATGTAAACTTCTGACCACAACTGTAATTTGTGTAATTGGCAAATACAAGAGGTGCTATTCATCTATGATTACCAATTTGTATTTTAACTATTTTTTACATGTGTGTTTTTTTAAGTATTATGAATACTTTAAAGGGTCTGCAATAAATGACAAATAGAACAACCTCTGGGACTGCTGTGTAGTGAAGAAAACATAAAAAACACATTTAGACAAAAACTCAAAACTGCTCTGTCTTTTTCATACTCTGAGTTTGTGAGCCTTCTCTGTTCTCTTCATTGACTTGAAGCACTCTGCCCTGACCACCAACTCTCCTGAGCACTGATCATTGTCAGACACTGCAAAACAATTAGTAAGGTTAGTGAAGAATCATATAGATTGTTAGTAAAAAAAAAATGGGGATTAACAAACTTGTTTTGCCTTTTTGCTGTTGTGACACTATAATTTATCTCGTCAATGGTTTTAGCATTCATAATTTATAGTGAGACATAGTTATTATGAGCAGTACAAACAAAACTCCACCGTTGTTTTGAAAGCAGGCTAAAATCAATCATGTTGGTTACAGTCCTGACCATCTACAACAACAGACGGCAAAACATTGGGTACAGAATTGTACAGATCTCTGTCCCCTAAATGACCAGCGGGTTCATGAAAATGTCTGATCCACTGGTGATACTCTTCCTCATCTTTCAAGAAAATCCCGCGACCATCTTCGTCATTTGCAGCGGGACCGACTTTAATGCAGCTTACCGGCTTAGCAGTGTCTTTTATCACGTTTTCACCGCGTCTACTGCTATTTCCACCGATTTTTACATTCATGCGACCTCTATTAGAATTTGAGGTGTTTTTTACCACCCCTGCTACCCCATCACGTAGCTTTATCCCACCCGGACGTGCAGCATCGGATCTCGCTCTGTGTGGCTTGTTGTTATCTATGGTTGTCATGGCGAACGGGAGTTGCCCTTACAGCGCGCTGATGGCGCATCACTTTCTTTCTCCCTGGACAAATGTACCTTAAAGCTGTAATTAAACTAGTGGTTGCATGTCACAATATTGCAACTATGGATCCTAAAGAGATTTAACACAACAAATTTGATAAGCCCCAACTTCAGTTTGAGCTAGCTAGCTAGCTAGCATAACATTGGTGTATGCTCACCTTCGTAATTGTGCACATACTGGGAAATATAAAATTTGAACCCCTTTTCCCGTTTACTTTGTGGAGCAAATGAAAAGTCATTTATAATGATGAACATCGTCCACTGAAATTCTCTGTAAATTCCCAAGGCATCTTGAGAAGTACAGTTCACTGCAGGCTCCATACATTTTGATGGCGCTGTGGCGACAACCGGAACTGCAGGTACAAGCCGAGGTTTATAAACCGGAAGTAGAAATTGCTAACGTGCACAGGGTCTATTCTGGGCCTTGAGTGCAGGGAAAACAAAAACATACACCTGGATACAATTCTTACCTTTAATTTACTTCTTCGTATTATTTGAGTAACACCTAATACCAAGGAGGAGCAGTTCACCAAATTCAAACTTGTGGGTGTTAGAATCGACAACTTATTATCCTGGTCGGATCACATTGACGATATAGTTGGTATGATAGGCCGAGGAATCTTTATGTCAAGAAAGTGCTCTAAATATTGTTCTATCACTGTATTGAAAAATTTTGTTTAAAGTCTTGTTTGCTTTCTCTTCTGGCACTCGAGGAGTACAGACACTTCCCTCTTTCGCTCCCTTATCTTTTTTCCCAAGGCTCTTTGTCCTGTCTGCCTACAGAGCGCTTCTCTGCATTTCTTCAGAGAAACTATTTTTTTACTAACCATGGATTTGATTTGATAAACTGGTCATTCAATTCGATCGATAAGATTTTTTCAACAATGAGAATGGAGCAGGGGGCTCCCACATGTCCACAGAGGACACACCCAGTGGGATATATTTTGGATTCCTGGAAGGAGTGGAAGATCATATGCCTCTCCCAGCTGTCCATTGAAGACATCGAAGAGGTGTGGATATTTGGTCTGATGATCACTGGATTTATCCTGATTGGAGTGGGAGGATATCTGGTTTTCTGGAAATTTGGGAGGACGGGAGCAATTGGAGGGCAACCCGCGCCCACAGAAAGCACCGTCCGTGTGGAGATTTCTCAGACTGGGACGTTACTCGAGGTTAATCGTAAGCTGGACAATGTTATAGCTGCGATACCGGTATTAGTGCACAAAATGGATGTCATCTCGAAGAGAGTCACCGGACGGTATGGACAAGTTTAAGTTTAAAAGCCAAAATTGGCTTCACTGAAGGACTGGAAATGATCAGTTTAAAGACTGAAGGCAGAGAGGAAAATCATCTCAGCCTGACCTAAACAAATTCTTATCTGAATCTGATGCCCTGGTAGCCTTGATCTGCAAGCAACTAAACCCCCACGAAGGAATGCAGACAGATGCTGTGAAAACCCGATACCCACCCCCTCACGGTGGAGGGTAACTCTGAAGTGCCTTTTTTTCCCTTCACCTGAACCAATCCTCATGTAACCCTCTTAGGTATCTCTATTAAGGTAGCGCAACTCGGGTTGCGAATGACCATAGTCACCAATTCTTGTCATGTGTCTTGCCCATGTATGTTTGATCTCTGAATTGTGTGTACTGAAACTCTAATTTCCCTCTGGGATTAATAAAGTATTGATTGATTGATTGATTGATTGATTGATTGATTGATTGATTGATTGATTGATTGATTTTATCTCATTTATAGTACTGAACAGTAGTTTGGTCCTGCGCAGCCCAGAAACATCTAGGAAAATTGCAAATAGCTTAGATCAGAGCAGCCAGAGTAGTTTTGAACTGTCCTCTTCGAAAAAATGTGCACGAGATGCATTTTAAGTTGTCTTGGTTAACTGTGGAGGCAAAAGTAAAATATAGTCTCCTGATGTTTATGCAAAAAGTTTCATCATATGAGAGACAAAATATTACTTAGTGGATATTGCCACGAGCACGTAACACACTTGGTAAGCAATAACATGGTGATAGTGCCAAGACCTAGAAGTAATTTTATGAAGAAAACCATTCTATATAGAGGGACTGTTGAGTGGAATACACTACCTGTCACGATCTGCCCTTGCCTTCCTGACTTTGTTCCTCTCCTGCCCTGATTAGCCCTTATTGTTCTCACCTGCCCCTTGTTAACCTGCCCATGTGTTCCTGATTTCCCTGTGTATTTATGCCTCCCTCCTTGTGCCAGTCTTTGTCAGATCATTGTTGTTTGTCGTGTTGTTCTCGTTCCTGCCGTATCCTGTCATTAAACCCATTTTTTTACTTTATCCGTGCCTGCATTCCTGCCTCCTGGTCAGCTCAACCACACATGGTCCATCATCTCCACCATCACAACATGACACTACCAGGTTGTGTTAGGGAAATCCAAAATCAGAGCTCTTTTAAGAAGAACATAAAAACAAGGCTATTGTATTAAAAGCATTTTCTGTTATTGTCTTGATCTTGCAGTTGTGGTAGAACGAGAAGAACGGTATTTTCAGATAGCTCTGCAAGTTATGGGGGATCTTGTAGAGGTATTGGTTGGCCACTACAGCTTTTAAAATTCTAATGTAATAATTTACACTGTTTTAATCATTTGTATTGTTAAATGTATTTTATATTTTGAACATGGGCGCCAGGAAGATTAGCAACCGCTGCTGTGGAAGCTAATGGGGATCCAAATAGCACAATAAACAATAAACCTTTTAATGTTTCGATGGTATGATGTCATTTCCTGTCATGATTACAAATATTACTGCCCATTAATCATATTTGTTTACTTTATTAACATTGAGAGGCACAATTTCAAACTGGCAGTTTTCATTTTGGCCTTTTCCAATAATTACTGGTATTAAAACAGATATAGAGTTATTGATCCAATGTGTGAAGTATGAACTTTTTATATTTCTTTACAGTGTAGTTAACGTTTCCTTCACAGAGGTTGAACAACTGTGCATCAGAAGAAAAATTAGTGTATTTCAGTCAACTAAAATAAGACTAATGTTAAAAGAAATGGACAACTGTATTGTATCTAAAATAAACGTAAATTAAAAGTTCTTGTCAAAATTAACAGAGGTCCATCTTGACAACAAAGACATTAACTGTGTCTACCATTGATTTATGTATTATTATTTTTGCTTGTAGAACTCATTTTATTTATTTATTTAATTTGTTTGTTTGTTTTTTCATTTTTTCAGGGATGTCCTACTTGTTACCTGAAGTTATGGACTACTCTGCTCTAACATTAGCCGTTAGCATGTCTGGCGGCTACTGTGCCATCTGCGTGGTTCTATTGCAGCCCCATGACTGGTTCAGCACAGAGTCACTTTTATGATTGGATGTTCATCTAGTCTTTATATTGAAGGTTTATATCAAAAGTTCTCTGTGCTGCAATCGTTTTGGCACCCAATATGGCTGAATTAACCCTCTGGAGGCAGGTGTTGCAGATTTGCAACAGTTAAAACTACCTACCTGGTTACTCCACATACGTATTTCATGAGCATTTTTTAACTCAGAAGTACCCCTGAAGGACTTAGTTGTTCATCCTTTTATCAAAACTTATTTTGAGCCTGAGAGGGTAAAAGGGATTCTACAA
The DNA here is from genome assembly GCF_043380555.1 of Nothobranchius furzeri. Lineage (NCBI taxonomy): Eukaryota > Metazoa > Chordata > Actinopteri > Cyprinodontiformes > Nothobranchiidae > Nothobranchius > Nothobranchius furzeri. The sequence continues at coordinate 42,648,111 of NC_091749.1, forward strand.
AGAAGAGGGGGACAAAACACCTAAAACATTACATTTATTTATAGGGGGCATTTATTGGTTCACAGCACTCTATATCTAATCATACAAATCTGGACTAGACACTTTCGTGACTGAGATGAACGAGAAACCAGATCAATAACATTACTGATATCACACCAAAGGAGATCAATAAACATGTTACTAACACGTTTAGTGGTCTCTGATCTCGCTTCAAGACATCTTTACATCTACAAAAATTGAAGTACATCTTTATAAAAATCTAATGACGACACTGAATGTTAGTGTGTCTCTGCCAAACCTCAGCCTGAATCATAACATTTATTTAAACCCAACATTTTCAAGGGAACTAATATTTGTGAACATTATAAATAGTTGCAAATACATTTTAGAAGAACGACCAAACCTTCCTCAAAGTCCAGATGTTAAATGTCATTAGCCTCAGTTCTGCCATCAGGAAGCTTTTCAATAATAAATAAGTCATAAATGACTTATCAGCTCCTTTTTTATCTCACAGTTCCTTTTCTTCTCTTAGCGGTGGAAGGTCCACAAAGCCAGCCAGTGAAACCCCTTAGCACATTCTACAGCTTTGAAACTGTAATTTAGTAATGAATGGTTTGTTTTATTGTTTGCAGGATTACCCTTGCCAAAAGAAAACAGTCTCAACACCTGGGCTTTATGTAAACCGACCCTTGAGAGTTGGATCATGTCTGATGCACATAGTAAAACATGAGTTTCAGACTATAATAAAAGTCCTTTAGTAGTGAAAGAAAAATAATCACAGAAAATAGTCATTAAGGAAAGCCTTAACTGCTCTAATCAAACTAAACTCATAAAAACCTGTTGTAATCAGCAAGTGTGCAGATGGGATTTGATGCCACTCATCCTCCCACATACAACACACACATTTGCATCCTGAATTCGCATTTCATATTCTTTCCACTGGGTGTGTAATGACGCCCATTATTAAAGCGGGTAATTGTCTTACGGGGTGCTGTGTTATTAGATCTCGGAGCGGTTCTGCAGAAACAGTCAGTGGCAGCTGGATGTAAAGTCGCTGAACAGTGAAATAGGGAGCAGGGCTGAGCACACACACACACAGAAGATAGTATCAGCATCAAAGGGAGATGCTAGCATTGTGCCGTCTGACCCTATGACACTCAGCCCACCTGTTACCTAATCCCCCTTGAGACTCTCACTAACTCTGTGCCATTGCCTCCTGGAACCAGACACTCAGCTCACAAGAAAATCTGATAAGACTCTGCACTGTGAGCTTCAGCCATCAAAGACTCCAGGCACAGAGGCACTGACACCGGGCCTTGGAGTAAACGAGGTCATATGATTACAGCAGAGGTTCAAAACAGCCTGGACCCAAACAAGTGCACCTGGAAGCTGAGAGCTTATTAATCACGTAGAAATAAAAGTTGTTTTTTTCCTCACAGACATTCTTAAAACTCTAGTAAACAGAACAATTGTTATCATTAGACATTTGTGAAATCCCTATAGCTTATAAAATGTTTCATGTGAACTTGTGAAGGAACTTTGTATTCTTTTAAAAAGATTTCTACTGGTATTTATTTGATGTTTGGTGAACATATGCATGACTGCAGGGGTGCCAGCAAAAGTATGTTGAATTTGGGTGATGGATCTGTCTAAAAAACACCTTTTACTCTGTGCTCATGGACTGTTTTGCTGCCTTGTGTTGTGCCTGAGCCTGTGCAGGGGAAACACTGTCAACCTAAGAAAAACAATTAACTAAAAACAATAATATTCTAATTAAAATAGCCTGTAATGCTAATGAATAACTTCTTGAACAGGCATGTCCCAAATATAAAACTGAAATGGATAAAAAAAACATTATTTTTTCAATTAAAACGTAGGTTTCCTCAACTATTAATTTGAAAAGTACCATTCTGCTTGCATTGAGAATATGTGAAACTCAACTAAAGGTTAACAAGTAGGTGTACGAGAAACATGGGCACTAAGGCCCAATCCCAATACTCGCACTGCGCCCTACTGTCTTCTATGAATTGCACTTGGAGGAAGTGCGCAGTAAGGCTTCGAGTGTGTGGAACACAAATGTGCAGATGATGCTGAATTGACTCAAAAAGCATTGGGTCATCCTGGCATCACACATGCCGGGATGCTGTTCGCAAAACCTTTATAAACAACTTTCAAACAAACAACCAAACAATTATTTGAAATAAATATACATTCATTGCTGGTTTGCCTAAAACATTCAGAGCATCAACTAATCAACCTAAAATGAACTACTTTCATTTGGCAATACATATTTTCAGAAAAGGCACTTGAGCCTTTTCTCCCTCAGCAATGGATTGCGGGTAATACCCGTCGCCCAAGTCCACATTGGTGCATACTTGGGCGAAGTGAAGAACAAGGGTGCAAAAGGGGCATGCTCAACTTGCGCATCGGGACACCCTACGCCAGTGGTCCGCAAATTGTGGCCCCTGGCCACGTCCGGTCCTTGAGCCCTCTCTTTGTGGCCCCCAAACCCCGCGCGCACCCCCCACCCCGATGGCTCACCGGGAGGTTTAGGATAGAGCTGAGGAAAATAATCAAATAATCAATGCATGAGATGCGGGCGTAAACGGTTTTGCATCATAGAAGAGTACCATAATCAATTATAGTGGAATGTAGTTGTGTTATTTTAACGGCGGCACCAGCGCAGCATCCAAATCTGTCAGAGCGGTGTTCTCCACATTTACCAGGTAGGAAACTTTGGTCTGCCTTTATGTGGTACTGCAGGGCTGAGCGCTGGAGTTATAACCTGAGACCAAACCCGAATCGAATCAGCCCGACCGGTTCTTTTGGATTTGGGCCATAATTTATGTTAATTGAGCAGGTTATCGTGCAGCGCGCTCCGCTCGCTCAATCCGCGACTGAGACAGAGAGAGCGGGTGATTGTCTGCTCACACAAGAGAGAGGATCGGAGGACGCTCCTCCAAACACGCATTATTATTTTCATAATTTCATTATTGTTTCTCCTGGAAGCGCTCAGTCAGACTGAGTGCTGTGATGTCGGGAGGTCCGGTCTTGGGGAGGGAGCGGGGTGAGTGACGGCGGCTGCAGCGTAATCATCTGTCTCTTTTATTTAGGGACACGGAGAAGTTAAAAGGAGAGAGAAATAGAAGATAGAAGTTCTTGTTTCATGATGATAAACTGATGTTAAATTCAGCTTAAAGAGAAACTGGGAGGAAGCTTTGGTTCATTTTAAGTTACAGAAAATCTTGTCTCCTATCTGCTCCTCCAGAGACAGCGTGGACATGAGGGTTACATGGTGAGGGTCACACAGGGCAGGGTAGTGTAGTCACACAGCCGAGCTGGAGGGGGACAGGTGTTGTCCTTCTTTATATTGCAAGCTTGTGTGTTATGTGCATTACAGCCAGCGATCCAAACAGCCTACCCCCCACCCCCATCCCCCACCCCCTACCCACCGCCCCCACCCCCATCCGGCCCTCTTGCTTCTGGGTCTTTTTTGTGTGTGGCCCTTGGACCATTATAATTGAGGAGCCCTGCCCTACGAAATCAGACCTCTGGCCGGGATCATGCGATTGAAGGGTGCAAGTGTGGAAGTGCAAGTATTGGGATGGGGCCTCAGTTTTGTTCTTAGAACACTGGTTTTGGTCTTAGGAAGGTCCAGCTGAAACACCCAGAATGACCAGAAGAGGACAAGTAAGTAAAAGGTAACTGAAGGACTGAATAACTAGAAATACATTCATAGTTTGTCCACATCTCAACTATAGCTACAGTCTACGTTATAAGTACAGGGGCTTGATTCCTGAGGGGGGAAGTGTGCACCAGTTACGATTCAGCATTAGAACTCATTATTACACCTGATAAATGAGTAAAATGGGGGCAAAAGTAGAAACAAAAAAATAAAGAGAAAAATGGGATGAGAGACTTTATCCACTTTTTTAAGATGTCTACGTTATTTTTGCTCAAGTCAGAAGACTCTCCCTCATCCATCTATCTATTCATCCACCCATCTATCCATCCATCCATTTTCCATTGCTTATTCAAAGGAACACAGGTCCAGACGGGAAGCCAAGGCATCCCTCTCCCTAGTGACAATCTCCTGCTCCTTCGGGGGCATCCCAAAGTGTTTGAAGGCCAGAGGGGATATAAAATCCCTCCAGCAGTTCAGGGTCTGCCCCAGGTTATTGGTATATAGTTGATGTATTTTATAGTAGACTGTAAACTGTAGAATAAGGAGAATTTGCTGCAGAATGAAGACGTCGAATCAGCAGCACTGACCCCTGATGCAACACATCACTCACACTCAGACACTATTAGCCGTTTGAATCAACAACAACAAACCTGTCCTTCTTCACAATAAACTCCTATTTAACAACGACCACAAACAACATTAAGCTAGTTCCTGCCCAGCTGTGCACAGTGTGAGGCTGGGCTGGCAGCAGAAGAAAGACGTGAACACCCCCACGGTCTGCTCTTGAGCCTGCCAGCTGGTGTCATTGGAGCTTTCCTGACTTGGACTGTAAAGGTGAATTCTCAGTAGATTTAGTATTTTAAACACAGATCTTTTTATAAGGTTATTTTATCAGCAGGGTGCTTTCTCAAACAGACCAGACAAATTGTTATGTGAACTCTTGTCCGGAGAAGAAGTATATCTTGGTGCAACTTTTCTCACTTTACCCACCGTGCTAGTGTTAGGGGTCGGAGAGGTCAGAGATCCAGCTGAAAGTATTGTGGTGTGACATTTTTCGCTCTGTGGGGTGAAATGAGGCAGGAGGTTATTATAACGGGATTTAGCCAGTTTTTTTATGTCAACACTCTTCCTTAAGAGGGAAAACTTCCGCACCCAGAGGAAAAGAATAAAGCGTCCAACAGCAATGCATTTTTCAAGCTTATGGCACGTCACAACATATTTAATTCTCCCAAAAATCCCTCTGCAGATTTGCTGTGTCTGCTTGTTAACTTCACAGTGACCTGTAAAAACACCACACAGGCATTTGTGCTAAAGCACAGGGGCACACTTCTTCTAGTATTTACATAGCGACTTGAAAAGCCAAGCTATTTCCTCCTTTGCCAGACCAACGGCAGCCAAGATTTAAAAAACAGGTCTTTCAGCCCATCCTGCGGGAATGGTGTTCCTTTTACCACCATCCACATACACTTTACACATAAAAGGGTCAAAGCCAGGATTTTCTTTTAGCAAAACAAATAAGGGGTTTTATTTGCCTGCTGTCCTAATTTATGCAAAGTCTTTAGACAGAGGAAGAGGGGGTGTTTGGAAAAAATTGGTACCCGAGATTGTTACCTAGGATCAGTGGATACCTCAGTGCTATTATTAATGACTAAGCAATATCAAAAATGCACATCCTCAGTCATATTACGACAAATGCACATGTATGATCTGCTATAAATCAGTTTTTTACCTTCTATGAGATTTGTCCAACCACCTCAGTCACATCCTTCACGTCAGCCCCTCGTCTTGTCTCATGAAAGGCAGTCCATTACTGCATATTAGCAGCAGAGTGAGGCAGGCAGATAAGGGAGGCTGCTGATCAAACACGCAGACAAATCACCAGTGACAGAAACACACATTTGTTGCTCAGCATTTAGCTTTGATCTCCGACTCTGCTGAGAGCCAAAGAGAGGCAAATCTCAGCCTTTGAACTGGAGCTTTTCAGCTGAGGTATTTCTCCGCTCTCTTATAGAGAACTGTGTGAACACTTCACTGACTCATCACTGATGTATACATCAGGAAGACGGTGTGGGGATTGATACAGTGGGGCAGGAAATTTGCATCATTCCCAGAACATGACAAAAATGATGTTAGTGCTGATTTCTTTGAGGGGTCGAGCTTTAATGAGGTGACAGGGACCTATTACAAAAACGTCTGCGTTATCTCAGAATACACCAAAATACAAATAAATATCAACAGGTTGTGATTGAAACACTGATCTGAGACAATGTGCACACAGCCAACAGATGCATTCTGATAAGCTTGTAACACCAATCTTCTGATCTCTTATCAGCTCTGTATCACCCTTGAATGGATTTATATCCTTGAAAAACACTTGCACCATTGTACAAGCCTATATACAGCGGAGGGTGGGTTTTTTTCAGCTCGAAATGACAACCACACAGCAACCATGTCTGCTGTCAGCTATGGATCATCTAATTTCCTGATCGGCCCAGCCCAGGCCCCCTGTGTGTTATTACAAACAGCCCAGATCATGTTACAGGGGAAAGAGATTACTGCAGAAACTAATTACGGCTGCTCTGTGTGTTCTCTGCTGGAGAACAGTGAGGTGACTGTTTGGTCAGGCGGCCTGATCCCCCCCCCCCCCCCCGTGTCCCCCTGCAACCACACAATTCCCATTACAAACAAGGACCTCGTCAAAGCCAAACGGACCGAACCAGCCTGTCATGAACCAGATTGTTCACGTGAAGCTTGGAGGATTCCCTTTATCATGAAGGGGTGAAGGATATAGAACTGATCGTGCATCCACACACCTGGCTCAGCGTGTCATTTACTACATGGGCACTATAGTCTTACCGGTGATGGGCCTGAAACAACAACAAAAATAAAAAAGACATCTTGGCATGTTCACTGACGTGACATCAGCACTGAATGTTACATTTTCCTGTCCCAGTGCCCCGACCCAGCTGCATTATTGATGGAACAAGCTGCTCTGGCTGCGGTGTACGATCTCTGCCCTGGCTGTAGCATCACCAGCCCTGGCACAGCACCATTCAGTGGTTTTATTACCTACAGTACAATAGGGCTGTAGAAAGGCCAACAGCTACAGCCTGCTAGTCCTCACACAGAAACAACTGTCAGCCAGCATTTGCTCTGAGTCAACCAGCATAAGAGTCACACAGAGCTATTATTACGACACAGCCCAGGGTCAGGCTGGGGCTCCACGGTGAAACAAAGTGATCCTGTGTTATCCCTTTCAGCTCTTCTTTTCCACAAATCAGCACACCGTTATGCCTCAGCAAAGATCATTTCACATCCAGAGCAACCTAAAATCCAATTCCACAGACGAAACATCCAGAAAACACTCGCATAAGAACATTTTATGAAGGAAATTGGAAAGTGTGTACGCACAAGCTGTCCTTTTTCAACACTTACACGTGACCTTTAAAGCCACCTGCCCTCCTATAGCATAAACAGTTCAACATACACACCAGCACTCTTTTCACTGGAGAAGATCAAGGCCCTGGCCAGTAAACCAAACAGTGGGGGATGGGCTGTGGGTATTGTATTTCTGCAGGACATAGCCCCTGTGTTTCTGTGTGCAATCGGCCCCAGGCACATCCCAGTTCCAGCCAAGTGCCAAGACTAGCACAGGCGCCGAAGCTGGCTGGACAAGTCTGATAGCGCTTTTACAAGTGGGAATCTGAGAGCTGCTGTGCTTTTAAAGCTTGGCCACTCGTGCTGCATCTCAAATGACATCCTCAAGCCACCAATAAAGCAATAATCTTGACCACTCCTGTGTCAAGTGGCTCTCTGGTTATAAGTAAAGCACTACCTGTGAGTCTGAGGGATTTTATCTGGGCTCTTGGGGGTGATCAACCTTCCTGGGCACACTTGTGAAGTTCTATAGGAGCTGAGATGATAAATGAATCACAGGTCATCATAAGTGGACGATGAACGGAGACTGATTTCGTCTTAAGCCAGACTAACCTAGTCAGTGTGAGTGGATGTCTCGTTTAGTGTGAATTCTTGCTCTGATTGGATGACTTGTTTCAGAAAACACCTGGACTTAGATGATTCTGGTAAAAACTGAGCTGAGAAGTGAGTAAAGCTGCACACTATGCGGTTACCTCACCTCATCCCTAATTTCACTTTCTCTGCACCAGATTTCATGCACAGCAACATGCTCTCTAGCCAGCATTACTTCCAATTTATTTATTCTGTTACTAGCCTCATTTGAGAAATTACCCCAGCAACATATAAAGTAATTTTCTGAGCAGACATCCGCTAATTTCCTCTGCTCACTTCTGCTCCCCAGCCAACAGAACTGATGATGATTATGCGAGCCGAAAGATCCAGACTCGGTGGACCGAATAGTAATGTTTCTGAATCCATGTCTAAGCCTGTATCGCCCTTCTGTACACTCATATATCATTAGCACTACACACTACACTGATTCCAGTGTGGAAGATATCTGCAGTGATTTGTTATTGCACTTCTGATAAAGCAGGGGGAATTTAAAAGGGCTGAATATTTTATATGAACAGACAAATTTGAGGTTTGAATCTTTTTTAGCACATCGTTCTGGCCTTCTGTGAGATCCTAAACATGTTAATGTACAACTATCTTGTTTATACCAGATCTGTTTTATCTTTAAATATTTGAAAGGCAATTAGCTGTGCTCTGAAAATTATTTTCCTTCTAGATTGTTGTCACAATGAGTGAAGGCTACCAACAACATTATCTTCATGTCTCTTTTAACAGATTAGTCTTGTCTTGTTAACGGTGTTACGGTGAATTCCATGTGAGCATCATGTCAGAAAAGAAAATTGTTGGAACTCTGATGCCAAAAATTGGTTGAATGAGTTGAAATCCAATGGGGGTGCTGATTGAATAAAATGTTGTTTTATAATAAAAGCAACTATCAACTACTGCCAATTTGTACTTCAGTAATTCAGCCAAACTCTCTGTACTTTCCAACCGTTGCTCGTGTTTGAATTGGTTATATACCACACTACTGACCAGAACCTGAAAGCACCTCCTTTGACTGCTCCTCATTCCAGTTTGCTGCTGGAATGAGCTGCAAAAACCATTAAAGCTCACTACCTACAATCCATTATCTACCATCAATAAATCGTTGCAATCAATAGTTTCTGACGAATGTGCCCGCGTCTGAATACTTGAAGATTGTTTTATGTCTGTTTGGATTGCTGGACATATTGTAAATGAGAACAGACCTTTGTCTTTATGATTCATTGTTTTATCTTATTTTGATCTTGTTTGATTTTATGTTATCTGTTTGTCTTTGATGTGAAGCTAACTATGTGTCTGTTGCTGCTGCCTCTTGGCCAGATCGTGGCTGTAAATGAGAACAAGTTCTCAATCGACTCATCCGGTTAAATAAAATAAATTAATAGAAAAAAAGGTAAAGACCAAACAAATGTTCCACCTGATTCATTTTGATTCATACGGTGCCCGTCTGGTGACATTGAGGGAAAAAACTCGAGGCCACGGGATACTTAATGCGTGGGGACTTGTAAACTCATGGCCACGAGTTTTTTTTCTTTAATGTCATCAGACAGGCACCATAGATTCACAACTAAAAATGTACATTTTCAGATAAGTATTTATGTAAATTATTGTAGTTCTTGATTTTCTTGTCCATGTTCAAAAATCCATGTTTCTATGTGCTTTGTTTTGAGTAGTTATCTCCTGCCCTACGTTGTTGTGTGAAGAGGAGTTGGTGGGACTTTCAGCACCCTATTAATTCCAGCCCCAAAAACACAACAGGGCAGTGACAATAAAAATGATCTCATTTCCACATTGGGAGGAGGTGGTGACACTGCCAGAATTACACCTTCATCAGCTGGTTTAGCTATTGTAGTTAAAGAGAGGCTTTTGGCTTGCGTTTACCGCCACCTAGTGCCCGTTTGTAGAACGAAAGCAAAACGTATCTCCTTGCTGTGCATTTTTCTTTTTACACCTTCAACAGCTGAGATGTCTCCCCAGCCTTCCTTAGTGTCTACAGGAGTGATTGATTACTAAATCAGACATTTGTTCATGATCTAAAACATGCTGTAAGCAGATCGCAGCACCAGGTCAGCCAACAGTCCAACAGACAAGACCAGCTACACCAAAGTTGCATGTGGAATATTCTGGCCACAGGGGGCAATAGGGGTTGGGTGGCCTTTTATCAACCCTGTAAAGGGTTGTTTTAGCACATGCTGGCTTAAGAAAATGATTTAAAATTATGAAAAAGTTGCATAGTGTCTCTTTTAGTTGGTTACTGAGCAAAGCGATACTGGTTTTCATTACAATCCCACAAATAAATGTGTTGACTGATCTTCACCAACATGCTGATAACTGTTTTGTCTCTCAACAGCATTAGCTTAACAGATAACTGACAACAGATGGTTAAATGCCACTTAGGTTTCCTATCCGTTTGTCTCTCAAAACCTTTTCAGGTAATTTGTGGAGGAAAGCATTACTTAACAGGCTCAGCAGCCACATCCAATTGCATCATGGGTAGTGTTACTCTCTTACTGAGACTTTAGGTCTACCTACACCTGACCCCTTTTCCATTTCTCCCCAAGGCACTTCCATTATGACTGTGATGTGATATGAACCAGTTGGTGTTTTATGCAGATGAGGTATATTAAAGCCAATCTGCTCATAGGTGTGGATAAGTGACAGAGGCAGTTAGAGCAAATTCAAAGGTACGTTTCTGATTCATTATGGAATTATCACGATCATTGTCCATTTAGCAGCAACATAAAAAGACTCACACCCTATTATGAGCAATGCTGTGGTGGAGCTACTGTAGTAGTTACTATGCCAGGGGAAGTGATGTGCGTTTGTTTATTTTCAGCTGGCTGGCTTTTGCTTACTGAACATTTGATGAGAGCAAATTTACAGTCATGCCAATTTTCTTAAAGATCATCCAGCATTATAAAGACAACAGGACTTTGATAGTTTCTCTCAGGAGACTGACTGTCAAACAGATAACAGAACGCTTGTTAGAAGGCACATACAGTTTCTTTTGAATGCATTTGATTAAGTTTGTAAATTATGTGAATTCCTAGTGGAATTACCTTTATAATACATAACTTGACACGCAAATTAAAGTCAGATCGTAATTTCATCGTTCTTACACAATTACAGTGACTCGTATATCTCTTTATTTATGGATAGAAAGAAATCTTGCCTCACTCCCAGGTGCATAAGTGCCACGTAATACTGACAAACAACCAACAGTGAAGTTAAGATCGCTACATTAATGGAAGAATCATACAGCCTCAATGCATTATGACCAAACAGCATGAATCACGAAGGGAAATGGAGAGTGAATTAGCATCAGGAAAATTCCCCCGCCTTCCACCAGCATCCCATCATTCATTATGATGATCTATGGCTGCTCTTTCTGTCCTGACTTGGTATTTCAGACTCATGTGAGGTGTGGATCATTAGGGAAAGCTTTTACCATTAATAAGCAGATGTTGTTTGCATGACTAATACTCCAAGAGGCAATGAGGTTGAAGCATTTAGAGCAGGACATTCATCTTCTCCACACCAGTAAATATCATCCAGACGATATTGATATTTACTCACTTATAAAGGCAGTGGTCAAAGGCTACTGACTTCATTGTGTGTTGAGAGATGAGGAGATTGAGTGAATATGTGTAAACTATACAGGAAGGTAAAAAACACATAAATGTTTGATGGAAAAAATTAATTAACTAGGCCATTTACAAATGGTTTAATTTGATTTGTTTAAACAAACCTACACCAAACTAAACCAAGCTCTGAGTCGCATGCCACTGGTCAAAATCAGGTTGACTTGTATAGCATTTACCAACAGCTGAGCTGACCAAAGTGCTTAACAAAAATTATCTAGGTTTAAACCTATAAATAAAGGACTAAAATGAAAAAGACAACAAAAGCAACAAACAGCATAAAAATGACTATAAAGCTAAAAAAAGTACTAAGATACACAGAGCCAGTAAATTACAATAAAATAAACAAAAGGTTTTCGGTTTTGTGAAACGCTTTGTCAAATAAATACTGTAGGTATTTAGTGATGATTTAAAAGACTAACGTTTGAGCAGACCTAACCGAAAATGGCAAGCTGTCCCAGAGTGTCGGGCCTGCTGCGGAAAAAGATCTGTCACCACGAGTTTTCTGTTTGGTTCTTGAGACCTCCAGTAACTGGGAGCTAGATCGCAAAATTCTGTCTGTAGTATGGTTTACTAGCCTGGCAAGCCAGACTAAATAAATGTATTATTTGCAAAGCAAGAATTTGGTCTAGTTCACTAGGCCAATGGTTTACTAGAAGCTCCATCAAATAAGAAAGGGCAAGCCCTTTAATGGGTTTAAAAACAAACAACAAGATTTAAAATTTGATCCCGTGAACAATCGTAACGTAAGCCTGTGAAGGGACCAGTGTGACATGCTCATATCACTTCACACACATCACATTCTGAATCATCTGAAGGCATGAGATAGAGAGCACTGTTCTAACCCAAAATAAAGGCAGTTGCTATAGTCTAGTCTACCGGTGGCAAACAGATGAATGACTTGTTCAAACATCCTAGTAGGAATATAGATGGCTTAACCTTCACTAGAAGCCTTAGATGAAAAAATAAATAAAAAAAACTTGACTGTACTACCACACTAACCTGCTTAGAAACTTTAAGAGAACCATCAATAAACGCACCAAAATCTTTCACCACTGAATAATGATTTCCAAAAATAATTTCTGATTTACACTCATTGAGGTTTAGGGCCAGCTTTTGTTTAACATCACTGAAGCGTAGTGAACTAACAGGATACCCTCCTGATTTTAGAGGAAGATAGACTTGAATATCATCAGCAAAACAACGGAAGGATATCACCGCACTTTTGAACTAAGGACCCCAGTGGTACAGTTACAAAGAAAACAGAATTGGGCAGAACCCTGGGCCACACCATACTTACAGGGTGCCTCATCCAAGCTGCAGGGTCCCATATTCACCTAACTACTGCTCAGACAGATAAGCACAAAACTGCTGGAGGGGTATCAAAAACCCTTTGCCCAAAGGTCTTAGGTGGCATGAGAAATGCTACTGTCACATGATTTTACCCAATAAGTATTAATGCCAACATGGCTGGCATTAAAAATTAGGTTAGCTGACTTTTCAGAAACAAAATATGGCTATCTTAGGTGTGTTCTTGCTGTGTCTTTGTAAATCCATGCTTTCGTTCTTTTTTAAACACAGAAACAGTTTTGTTTACCTGTTTGTAGCTACGGTTTCGCCGACAACTGCCGGCTTCTTCAGGCTGACGCTGATGGTGGCGTCACTTCCTTCTCCGTTTATCTGCGGGCAGCAGAGGACGTTGTCGCCCTCTACTGCCCGCTCTCCCCTCTCCGACGATGCAGTCCCATGCGTGGTCCAGCGTGTAAACTCCGTCGTCCCTGTTCATGGTCCCACATCCACGTCTCCTTATCTCGATTGCTTCCTTGATCCATCTTTTGTATTTTTGTTGTTCAGTGGTTATGATCCGTGTGCTGTCCCAGTCCATTATATGGTTTTCTCTTAAGCAATGATCTGTTACGGCTGACTTTTTTATTGTACTTTCTGCTTCTTCTTTTGCTGCTCTTGTGTGTTTACGATTTGCCTCTTTCTCGCACTCCTTTCTGTGTTCTATTGTCCGTGTATTGAGTTGGCGTCCGGTTTCTCCTATGTATGTTTTATTGCATATTTTGCATGGGATTTCGTAGATGACTCCACATTTTTGTCCAGCTGATATTTTGTCTTTTGGGTGTACTAATCTGTTTCTAACTGTTGTGTATGGCTTTGTTGGTGTGTTTATGTTGTGTTTTTTCATTGTTGCTCTTATTTTTTCCGTTATGCCTCTGATGTATGGTAGGGTTATCACTGGTTTTGGTTCTTGTCTTTATGGGTTTCTGGTTCTTTTTTTGGGTTGTTCTTTGCTTTCTGTTTTTGTTTGTTGTTTTCCTTTGTTTATTGCCCATGTCGGGTATCTGCAGGTCTTTAAAGCGTGTTGTATGTGTTTGTCCTCTTGTTTACGGTCTCTCTCTTCTGTTATTATGTTTGCTCGGTGATATAATGTTCTGATTACTGACATTTTGTGTATGGTGGGGTGTTCTGATGTCCATAATAGATATTGGTCTGTGTGTGTTGGTTTCCTGTATGTGTTTATGTTTAGGGTCCCGTCGGTCTGCCTGGTGATTTTCATGTCCATAAATGCTATGCTGCCTTCTGTTTCTAACTCATATGTGAATTTTATGTTGCCCGTGTCGTCAATATTGTTTAAGTGTTGTGTTAGTGTTTCTGTTTGACCTTTTGGTATGATTTCCAGTATGTCGTCTACGTAGCGTTTCCATAGTTTTATTTTGCAGTTTGGGGGGGCGGTGGCTATGGCTTTTTGTTCCAGGTCTTCCATGAAAAACTCGCACAGGGTGGCTGATAACGGGTTACCCATGGCGAAGCCTTCCAGTTGTTTGTATATTGTGTTGTCGTATGTGAAGTAAGTGGAGTTAGCTACCAGTCCTATCAGTTGTGCTATGTCATCTGCTGTGAGGTTTGTCCTTTTATGTAAAGTTTTGTCTTGTCTGATTCTGTTAACTACTATGTCTATGGTTTTTTGGGTTGGTGTTTTTGTGAACAGAGATGTGACGTCATGTGAGATGAGTATGTCGTTGTCTTCTATTGTAATTTCCTTTAGTTCTTTTGCCAATTCTAAACTATTTTTGCAGTGTTGGTCTGTGTTTCCTAATAACGGGCTGATGATTTTGCTAATATCTTTTGCCATGTTGTATGTTGGTGTACCTATGCTGTCAACTATTGGTCTAAGTGGGGTGTTTTGTTTCTGTATTTTTGGTGTTCCATATATTCTTGGTGTTATGTTTGCTGTGGGAATCCAGTGTTTGTATATTTTTTCTGTTATTTTGCCTTTTTCGTGCAGTGGCTTCAGTAATTTTTTCATGTTTTTCTTAATGTTTTCTGTTGGATCTTTTTTAAGTATTTCATATGTATTTTTGTCTTCTAGCATCTGTTTCATCTGTTGTTTATATTTTTCTCTGTCCATAACTACTGTGGTTCTTCCTTTATCTGCCGGTAGAATAATTATCTGTTCATTTTTGGATAAAGCTGTCATGGCTGATTGTTCTTCTTTTGTAATATTGCTGTGTTGAATTTGGCTGTTTTTTAATATCCCAACTACGTTATTTCTGAGTTCTGCTTTCTTTCCCTCATCTGTGATCTGTTGACATGCTAGTTCTGTTGCTACAATAAATTCTTCATATGGTATTACTTTTGGTGTGACTGCAAAGTTTAAACCTTTCTTTAATATGCTCTCTTCTGCTTCTGTTAGTTTGTATTGTGAAATGTTACATACCCATGAGTTTGGTGTGGAGTTGCCTTGTATTTCTCCCCTCTTTTTCTTGTTTATGAGTCTGTTTAACTTCTTTATGTGTCTTTCTTTCACTTTTATGAACTCTTGTTCCTGTTTTTCCATCATGTGTCCTTTAATTAGTTCCTCCATTTGTTTATCAAGTTTGTAATTCCTTTTCAAGTCCAGGTGTCCTCTTTCCAGTTCGTCCTCCACACGCCTCTGTTTGGTTATGACGTTCCTTATCCTCTCCTTGAGCAGTGCTCTCTGTGCTCTTTCTATTATATTTTGTGCTGTCTGGGTCCGGATCGATGTTTTCAGCTGTAGGCTTGTGGGTGTGATGCTTTCGTCCCGGCATCTTAAACAGAAGCGAAGGTGGTTTCTTAGACATGCACGTTTCTGGTGTAATCGTTCCAAACGGCGGAAGTCCTTCGTTCCTTGTTGTCCGTATTTCTCTTTGAACATCTTAGGTGTGTTCTTGCTGTGTCTTTGTAGATCCATGCTTTCGTTCTTTTTTAAACACAGAAACAGTTTTGCCAAAGCATGGAAAATATGGCTAATTGAAGTGATTCAGGGATTTCATAAAAATGGTACTAGAAAGACATCCATCAGATATTTAAGTGTGATTCAGTGTCAACAGTATGACAGTATGGGGCAGCAGTAGCTCAACAGGTTGAGCTGGTTGTCCAGTAATCGGAAGGTTGCAGGTTTGATCCCGGCTCCGGACAGATAATTCTGCTGTTGTGTCCTTGGGCAAGACACTTAGCCCACCTTGCCTGCTGGTGGTGGTCGGAGGGTCCGGTGGCGCCTGTGCTCGGCAGCCTCGCCTCTGTCAGTGCGCCCCAGGGCAGCTGTGGCTACATCGTAGCTCATCCCCACCAGTGTATGAATGTGTGTGTGAATGGATGAATGATACACTGTAGTGTAAAGCGCTTTGGAGTCCTTACTCTGAGAGGTGCTATACAAGTGCGGGTCATTTATCATTTATCATCACATGCTACAGTTTCATTTTCATTTAATTTCAAAACTCACCTCCTCATGGACCTGGCCAGCATGGATGGTGATTTATGGATGACCTGGGACTGCCCAAAGCCCAAAGATGGCTCTTTTTAAATGTGTTTTATATCACACAACAGTTTTATGAATGAGGATAAACCTTGAGAACGTGTGTTTTATTTTTATTATTTGCTCTTTTTGTTTGCTGCTGTGCAGTATAGATCTTCATCTGCTAATGGCTATATTTTTCACATGGTCCATTTCTTTCATTTGCCTCTAGAGGAATGTAAAACAGCTACAGTAAAAACTAGGGTGAATTATATTGTACTAAAACGATTGTCCATTTAAAATTACACATCAGTGATGCAAACACAAAGTCCTCAGGCCATTAGAGCCCAGTGCCATTTCAACAGAACACAATCTGCTTTTTGTTTTGATTAAGGTTTATAATTGTTCCTGTTTTTGTACCCAGAGTAATTTTTTCATTCACTCCTCTCTCTGACCAAATACCTCTTAAGTCCAAACTAACATAAACACTTGGTGAAATTTATTTTGTACATGAGTGATTTCTATTAAGTTCTATGACAGGCCTGAATAATTGGATTGACATCTACAGAATGAGGGATTATCTGATGGAAGTTTTGTGTTTTCAAATCTAGTTTCCTAAGCGAGACACATTTAGATCCAGCTGGATATTCTGCTCTGTAAATGCAAATTTAAACAAGTAAAGGTTTTTGTGGTCAGTTCATGACTGCCAAATTGCACCACTGTGTGAGAGAAAGTACAAGATCTTAGTCAAAGGTCAAGAGAGATGCTTCATTTAACCTTTTTTAAAATATCAAACAAACTGATGTCATGTTCTGTGTCCCCTTGCTTCCCCAGCCTCCTCCAGGTTCTCCTCGTGTGTCTCCTTGTGTTCTCCAGCTCCCTCTAAGCTTCCCTCATGTTTCCTCCTAGTCACTCCCGTGTGGTCCCTATTGGTTTGTATTAGTCCCCCTCACCCCTCTAGCATTAGTTGTTTATCTTTGCCCTTAGTCTTTAGGTTTAATTATTTAGTGTTTTATAGATTATGGTTTATCTTCCCCCCTGCTTAAATTCTTTCCCCATTTAGTTTATTAATGACACCATCTTCCCTCCTGACCTCACTCCTCACACCTGTCGCCTGTGCCCCTGATTGCTTCCCTCTGTGTTAAAAACCCTGTCTTGTCCCTCAGTGTTTGTTGGTTCATTGTTGTATTTGTCAGCGTTGTTTTGTCCCTCCTCTCGAGACTCTCTAATTTCTTGCTCCTGAGTGAGCTTTGGTTTTGTTTTTTCTGAGTTTTAGTTTCAGGCTTAGAGTCCTGCGCCTTCTGAGTTACATCCTAAATAAAAGGATTTATTTTTACCTCCGCTCCTGCTTCGAGTCATCTTGGGTCCAAACCTCCTGCTCCTCAACATGACAACTGATGCCAAGTCTGAGACACAAAAGACCAAGATCATATCAATTGGAAGGGGCAAATCGTATGTGGCATGTCCACATCACATATGGCATGTGCAAATTTTATTGTCCAAACTTCATCATAAAATTTTAAAAGGGTTTTTTCAATTCTTTTAGCTGTTTTTAACCAAATGACGCATTATAGAGACTGAAAAATGTATAGCACATTAAACTGTTGTCACCACTTCCGTATTTAGAGCCAAAAGCAACGTCAGTGGTTTGTGAACATGCACCTCTAGCCGGCCGATAGTCAATTTAGACTGAGAGACCATCTAAAGGCTCAAGAACTTGAAGTGTTTTGGTTTCATTAGCTGATTAGAGTGTGACACTTTGAGAAAAGAATAATGAACATTTTTATAATAATCACAATTATAACAAATAAAGGCTTGACATATCTGGCTTTGTATGGCATGAGTCTCTCATGTCAGTTTCCCCTTTTAGGTTGAATTACTGAAATAAATTAACTTTTGCACCATATTCAAATTTTTCAAATTTCACCTGTATGTGCTAAAAGAATAACTTTTACGGATTTCTAAAAAAAAAGATCTTACATAAACCCTGGGGGGGGGGGGGATTGTAGCTTTATGCCCACCACGTACTTGACTTTCAAAAACCCTGAGAACAATTTTGCTAACGTTCAAAATTCGAGTGACATCACAGTGTGGTGCAGTGACTCACTTGAGGAAATTGAAAACCCTGAAGTGTGAAACTTCCTAGCAAATGCCATGTGACCAATTGGCTTTAGTGTAGATCGAACATAATAAGAACTAAGCCCTCAGGAATAATATAACACTTTACTCACAGAGAGATGAGTGCTGCCAGTTGGCTTGTTGTACTTATTAAAGTTGAAGCTTTAAAGAGTCCCACAGTTCTACAAGACAGTCATATGTCTTCTGTATCTGTAACTGTGTTAAAATGCAATTATGTCCACCTTCATACTTTAATAGAGCAACCCAGAGGGGAAACTTGGCAGAAGACCACAAGAGTGAAGCACCATGCAGGGACGCAATACTGCTTCTTGTCTTAGCCACTAAGACTGAGATAAGTATTCTACAAAAACAAATGACTGGGATTGTAGGTGTGATTTTACCCAATGGGTAATTTATATTAACTTTAAGACCAGCCTCCATTCCATACGTAACCAGGAAAAGAAAGTGGCTTATCTTGTCATCCCTTTAGAGAACGATGTAATTAACGGGCTCTGATGAGCAGCTCAGTCACCACAGACAGAAGGAGATCGGCCTTGATTCTAGGAGAGCTGCAAAGCGGATGTGTGTGTGTGTGTGTGTGTGTGTGTGTGTGTGTGTGTGTGTGTGTGTGTGTGTGTGTGTGTGTGTGTGTGTGTGTGTGTGTGTGTGTGTGTGTGTGTGTGTATATATGAGAAAAAGCAGCAGAAATGACAATACAGAGACGCACCTGGCAAATATGTGCAACATCCCTGGAGCTGACTTGTCCTAGAATGTAACCTTGCAAGTTCTTCACTCATTTCTAACAGTTTTCATTTAATTATTTTAAATAGTTTGTAAAACTGGAATAAAGTTAAATCTGAAGGAGGAAAACCACATAGCACCACAGCAGAGCAGCACATCCTCCTGTGCCATCTGAGTATTTATAATAGAAACAAAATAGGTGCATTATTTCTGTCTCCACCAGTGACGTTGGCTCTCAGCATCGGGAGAGCTTTTCATACAGTAACCACATCATTGTTGTAATAAGCAGGACTGATAACATAGGTTTGATTTCAAAAATAGCCATCAGCCCTCTGACTGTTTCCAACTTCTGCCATGTATTTTCTACTGGCTAACCCTAAAACAGATATTTCCCCATGGGAATTCCTGCCCATCCTTGGGAGGAAGGACTAACTCCGTTAAAATTACTTCACTATCTAAGTTCCTGTATCTGTTCCAATGTCTCCCAATTTTTTTTCTATGTATTTTCTTTTAATTTGGAGAGACTGCTTTCAGGATTGAAATTGCACTGCCCAAGAACCAGAACAAAGGAGCTGCAATAACCTCATGACATGGGGGGCATGGCATTTCCTAATTTTATGTATTATTACTAGGCTTCTGATATTAATACAGTGTTGTCCTGGCTTAGGGAGGGTACTGTTGTGACGAGTTGGGTGGATATGGAGAGAGCTTTGTTTGTTGCTAGTTCTCCTGTAGCTATACTCTGCTCCCGGTTGTCGTTTTTGCACTCGCTGTCTTCATACTCGGCCAATCCTATTGTTGCACAATTAAGATCTAGAATCAGTGTAGATGATCTTTTGGTTTCGATTACTGCCCCTGTGATGAAGAACTATCTGATGAGGCCTTTATTGGATGGGCTACTAAGGGCACACACTCTGTTGATGGTACATTAGTATCCTTTAAACAACTGGTATCTACACTTCATATCCACAAATCACAAATCTTTAGGCATTCATAACTGAGACACTGTGACATCCAACTATGCGTGTTTTCCCTTGTGCCCATCTCAGGCTCTTCTCATTTTAGACTGCGTGTTGAACATCTGTGTTTTGAGTAAACTTCACATCCAACTCAGCTCACACCATTGGACAAGCCTTTATGTTTTGAAACAGAAATGAGAGCTGGACCTGGGTGATGGATTGTCGGAGGATGTCTTGCACAAGAATGGAACATTCATAAATCCTCTATCTGTAGGAGACACAGTGTCATCCAGTTCAAAGCGGTGCACCATTTGCATTGGTACAAAGGCAGACGATCTCAAATTAAACCAGACTTGGACCCAAGCATTGCAAACAGTCACCCGCTACACTTCTTCACATGTTCTGGACGTGCCCGAAACTACAGAGGTGTCGATGGTCTATTTTGGATGCACTCTCCAAAATTTGGTGGATGCTCCTCTGGATGAACACCAATTACATATGATCACCTTTTGTTGTTTGCTGGCTAAAAGACCCTTACGTTTCAAGTGGAAAAATTCAGCAGCATCGGGTCCCTAGGTTGCACATCCAGACCCTGCAAACAGTCAACGTCGCATGGACGTGCAGATCATGTCTATACTGAGTCCGTCGGTCCAGACCACGTCTGAAGGACATCGAAACTAGATCTTAGCACAGTGGGGAGAAGATCAGAAAAACTTTGAAGGGCTCAACAGACTCATTTAATGTTGTATGGCTGTCATTTGTGTTGTGTTTTCATGGTGTTTTCATAATTTTTCAGATTGTTTCTTTTATTTCTTTTATAAAGTCATAATTGTCTTTTCATTTAGTGGCAGTTTGTCACCTGTTTCATGTTTGTTTTCTTTTGTTGTGTTTGACCCAGTGTAGTGGGGTGGGTGGTGAGGAAGGTTTTGTTTTATTTTCTATGGTGTTCATTCTGTTTAAAAATTATTAATGTCAGTGGTGTTTTTGTTGACAAATCCTCTAAAAATACTGAACAATTAGTTTCTCCTCATCTTATTTTTGTCACGCTACTTTTTTAAACATTTATTTCAAACCTAAAACTGTTTGGAATTGCAAGTAAGTAACTTATATCTGAAACGTAAAAAAGATGACAGATTTTTTATTCCTTTAATGCCTCTGAGCTTGCAGGTAGTCACAGAGTTGGGTTGAGTTGGTGAGTAGGTGCAAAGTGGGACGGACCGAAAGAGCAGCAGAGCTTACAGCATTTTACTGGGTCAACTGGTTCACATGTGAATGACCAAAGGCGGCTTAAAAAGGAGCCTCAACCTTTCATCCATTAGTGTTAATGGAACCAGTGGGAGCACTTAGACAGAGACACAGTTGGGAAAAAAATACAAATAAATGCACGCTAACAAAACCCTATCTGGACTCACATTGGGATGTCCAGCTTGTGGGGTTTGAACTGTATGTCATGGTTCATCGGCAGGATGACCTGAAGGTTTTAAGCTGCTGTTAAATTTGTTTCAGCTGCATCCAGTGATCAGACATCCTCTCTGTGATAGTGACCCGGAGTCTGAGGTAGCCACATGATAAACCAGATATTCTCCAAACATCCTAAACAATCCAGAACAAAATAAAACGATCTGCACTTGACTCCTTACAAATCTCATCTATCACAGTGAATTTCTCTTTTCTGTCTCAGTGGAGGAGAAATGAAACGTGTTATGGGACATAACCTCAGAAAAGCACAGGAGAAGTGAAGTTAGCTGAGGGATGAATTTCAAAGTTTATCTTTTTTAAAAATGGTCCCAAACTATATTTATCATTCCAACTACATAACTCAGACGTGACATGCTGGGCTTTTCACAATGCGTGGGAGTTTGCTTATCTCTGCTTTCTATGTTTTTCTGACTGGAACAAAAGTTCTATGAATTAAAAAGGTCAGACATTAGCAATAAGTCTCTGAGAAACCCAGATGGATGAGAACGCCTTCAGGCTGAGTGCTGTGCTTCGGTAAATTAAAGCACAGAAAGTCAGTAAACTCACAACGGATGGATAAATATTTAACCAACACTGATCTATAGGAATCAGGAAGTTGTGAAATACAAAAACAATGTTTTATTACTCAAATAATAAGTTACTGTTGTTCCATACATAAATCAAAGGAGACGTCATCCGTAAATTATTTATTAAAAAAGCCTACATGACCTTTGTGTTTGCTGAAGTAAATTTCTTTAGAGCAAAGGGCAGCGATAAATAACCCTCTCATTGACTCTTTCCATCTTTGTTTTCAAATGAACACTTATATGTTCTCTAGCTAAATATGTTATATAAGCCTCCGTTGCTGATTTATTATTATTATTATTATTTAAAGAGTTAAGGTTAAAACAGAACAAACTTAGAGGCAGCAGTGGTCACATGTTCACATGTTGAGGCTGAGAAATGTCGTTCATGAAATGAGATGCTGGGAATGACAAAGCAGGTGAAACACTAGAATATGAGCTTAAATGATCTCCATGTTCTCTAAAACAAAACATGAATAACTTTATCTGCCACAACCTCAGCACTGATTTACCGTCATTCAGTCCTGAGAACGTTCACAGCTTACTCTAATCCCAAATACGGATTCAGTTAGGTTAAGGAAAGATTTCAGATGCTTGTCTTGGGCTTAATCAAACTACACAGTGTCTTCTTCTATTTAAATTTGCGTTTTTGAATTTTGTATTAATATTTTAAGATGGAATTAAAACATTAAGTGGCTGGGGAGAGGGAAGTCTGGGCCTCTCGCCTCAGGCTTCTGCCCCTGCGACCCGACTCTGGATAAGCGGATGAAAATGGATGGATGGAATTTGTAAAACTTTTATAAAAATGTGTAAACTTTACCTAAAACTAAAACCTAAAACTTTTCGAATGTCAATAATGGCTTCCTTTTTTTTTTTTTTGTTTTTTTGTTTTTTTTACTACAGGTGATAACAATTTTGATTCAAAGTATTATAAAACATAAAAAAAATCAAATGCATCTAAAAATTGTAATTATTTTATGCATATATTTCAATAATACATTTTAAACTATGGTTATTTTGACATATAAATACTATGCATTTCAAAAGTGTATTATTATTTTATATTTGGAGATAAGACATGATAAAAACATTGGGAAAATTATATTCCCTTAAAAAAAAGCCCGAGGTTTCCCCTTAATGTAGACCCTTGGGAAACTGATTCTGACCTCCCTGATAAAAAGCAATTCACTGTCATACTTCCTTTATGAACTTTGTTTTTCTTTGTTAAGAAATAAAACTTGATCTTTGTTTACTCTCAACATTTTGGCTCTCAACACGCAGACAGAAACAACCCGTAGTGGTGATGTGGTGTCTGTTAAACACACAAAACAAGAGCTAATATATGTTTAGGTTATAATTCAGTTTATGTGAAGGATGACCAAAGTGTCAACTTGTCTCTATCTCTATCTAGAGTTGAATTTAAAAGAAAAGAAGCTGACAGTAACTGAAAAGTACAGCAGCTTTAATTACATCATCCTGTCTGGTAGTGAGGTATGTAATGGACCTGTAGATGCCTTCAGACATGACAGCATTCCTTTCACCCCCACCCCCAGCTCTCCGAAGAAGCTGAATGATATCTACTGAGCAGTTGAGACAAGGTTCAGTTTGTAGCACATGCAGAGCATTTTCACTGTTCTGATCTGACCTTTGTTCTTGTTGCCATGTTCTGCTTGTATTATTGATGAAGAGTTCAAATCGGTCAATATTACAAATGTATTCAAGCAACCAGCAAGTCTCTAG
Organism: Nothobranchius furzeri; assembly: GCF_043380555.1. NCBI lineage: Eukaryota > Metazoa > Chordata > Actinopteri > Cyprinodontiformes > Nothobranchiidae > Nothobranchius > Nothobranchius furzeri. The sequence goes on from NC_091749.1 coordinate 42,671,831, forward strand.
GCTTTAAAAAGGCAAAGATTGTGTCTGTCAATTTATTTTTGCACTATCAAAATATATTATAGTGTTCTCAAATAAAACCTTTTTGGTCTAATCTAGGGAATATTTTCATAAAAGGTTTTTTAAAAGTTGTACTGATGCAGGTAGCCAGTGCTCTTTAGTTAGCTTCCATTCACAGGTACACCACTCACATTTCAAACAATACATTTTCACTTTGAATACTCGCTTCTTGTTGTTTTTTAAGTGTTTATACCACACACACACACACACACACACACACACACACACACACACACACACACACACACGTGTACTCATTAGTCATGCTGTCATAAAAGCGGTGTCAGCAGGAACAATAAACATAGCTCATCCAAAACAAGGCTTTTGTCTGTCGAAAAGAAGTAGTGTTAGGCTGCCAGAATCACACACACACACACACACACACACACACACACACACACACACGCGTGTGTGCGTGTGCGTGTGCGTGTGTGTGTGTGTGTGTGTGTGTACTATGCTACATGTAACACAGCAGAACACAGCTCCTTTCTGCCTGTCTGATTATGGTAGATGATAAAGTAGAAAGGAATTAGCCAATCCAGCAGAGCGTCTAAAGCTTAAATAAAATGAGGCGATGTAGTACGAAGACAAAAGAGGAGGGGTGTGTTCAAGAGAAGAAAAAATGTTAGAGGTGAGTGATCAGGATAAGTAGGAGGAGAGAAGAAAAATAGAATTAAAACATCAATTTTTAGAAAAGGAAAAAAAAAGGTTTGACTTTGGGGAATATGGACATTTCACACACCTATGCTCAGTAGTAAAGTATCCCCTTCTCTGATGTTCAGAGACACCTCCTCCTGGTACCAGATGGTCTAAAACTCTCTCTCACACACACACAGGGGTAAGCTTGTGGTACATGGTGAATTTCTGGTGTCTTGCACGTCTAGACGCCACGCAGGCAATGGCAGGCCAGCTCCAGCAGCAGACGAGCGTCCGGATGCATAATTAACCGGCTGCTTTGGCACCTGGCTGCCTCAGAGGTCACAGCGTCCTCTCCATTAGCCAGGCGCCAATCAGCCTCTGGATCACCTGAGCACGTCTTTGTCCCAACAGCAGATTGCCCAGAGGACATCAGTCACATTATACAGCCCAATCAGCAGCTGGGCCTCACACAAAGGCAAAGACAGCCAGAGATAGAATGCAGCGGTTGAGCCTCCCAAATGAAGCTGAGCTGCCGCTCAAGGCAGATAGGGGGCAGGTCAAAATGCACCCCGCACAAGGACGCAGCCTTGCTCACGCTTAGCAGAAGCAGTCCTCTTACGGACCAGATCAAAGCAGTAACGGACTGCCGGAGACAATTCAGCCTTAATTCTTTGAGAATGAAATCGTACCTAATCTTTACTCAGTGCTGGTTACGTTGGTGTGTCTATTAAATTGGATTTGTTACATCAATCCCACTGATGGGTGCAAATGTGTTTCTCTTAAATGCCAGTCCCTTTCAGGTCAGCGTAATTGCGTTTCTGTAAATGCCATAGCAGGTGTCACCAGCTTTAATTTGTTTTGGACATTTCGTGGCATTTTCTTCAGACATGTTGAATAAGTTTTGCTGTGCCAATACGATTTGGGTGAACTTCTGCTGGAGGACCCACGCCCAACCTCTGCTGACAAAGTAATGGAATATAAAGCAAAAACAAACACCTCTGAAGCTGTAATCATACACGCTCTGGTGCAGAAACACTAAATATTTAAATCAGAAAGGTATTTGGTCTGATGGAAGTTCTAAAAGCACTTCACACACTCACCAAACAAACTATGTTCCCTCTCAGGCTCTAACTTTACGTTTCTGGGCTGCCATTGACCTGGAACCGGGTCCCAACACAATACTGAAAGGCTCCTTTGAGAGGGGCCAGTGTGACAGGCAGGAGTAGGAGGGGTTTGGGAGCTGCGAAGCCAGGCTGGAGTTCGGAGCTGAGGATCCCTTAGCTCCTGTTTCCCAGCTTAGAGTAGCAGGCTCCAAAGAGATGAAAGACCCTCAGTCCCTGTGAATTGAGCTTTAGACAGGTCTTACAGAACTTGATGTGCTAACACACAGTCTCCTTCAAAACTACAGAATGACCACTTTCAATTGGCAGGCCTATTGTTTTTGTTTAGAAAGCCTGTGGTTGACTTCTGATGAGCTACAACGGTCTGGACACATGCTATTGTTGCTCCTAGAGCTTTATTTAAAAGGTTTCAAACTACACTGAGCTTTCAAACTGATGTTTTCTATATGTCTTTTCTACGTTTCCGATTAATGAGACATTTTTTCTTGAAATGAAATGTCTTTGTAGAAGATATGGTTAGTTCAAATTAGAACTTTCTAGAGAAAGAGACTTCTTACGTCATAGGATTGCATGATGTGGCATCTACTTATCCTACCATTTGTTTAACGGAGACACTCCTCGCCATTGAGAAAGTTAGGAAATGTTGCTCCTGTATTAGCCTATATACTATTATTTTCTATAGAACTTAACTTTATCATTGACATGTTCACCAAAAAAGGTCCAAACGCGTTTCCCAATGCAACAATGACATCTGCCAGATGTTCACTGAACAACATAGAAATAAGTTATTGGAAAGAAAAAAATTCTAATTCTATGTTCACCACTCCATGCATAGCACACCTGATATAGATATGAACGTGTGTGTGCACATATGTATGTAAATACTTTCTCTTTACCTTCTATTACCTTCTCAGTGGCCTAGTGTGTCCGCCCTGGGACGGGAAGATCGGGGTTCAAATGACAGTCGGGTCAAACCAAAGACCCAATGCCTCCCTGCTTGACAGGGTAAAGGGGTTGGATTGGGGTGTTAAACCACCAAATAGTTCCTGAGCAGGGCCGTGTCTGCAGCTCACCGCTCCCCACGGGGATGGGTCAAATGCAGAGATGAATTTCATCAGTATGTGATGTCTAATTATGGACTTCAACATTTTTCTCTGTAACAATTTATTGTGATAATGCTCAATTAGCTGCTAACAGTCAAGACCAAAAGTGCAGTAAAGTTTATCTTTGAAAACTCTAAATTGTGATTTACAGCATCACTTAGTTGGGCCGTAAAAAGTATGCCCCACTTTTAACTTCCTAAATGTATTTTTCTAAAAATATTTACTAAGTAATTCTGTTTTGGGGTTTTTTCTGATTCATACACCTCTTTTAGAAAACAGACAGGATACATTTACTCCTGAAAGCTTAGGTAAGACAGGGCTCTTGTTTCAGCGATGTGCAGCATTATTATGTGTCCAGTTTAGTGGTAGCTGACAAATCCACTTTAAACTGGTCAATATAAGCTAGCTCATCTCTTTGAGAAACAAAGGAAAAAAGACTGTGCTGCCCCTCTGGCCTCTGTGGCAGCTTCTCATTTCTTTCCCAGCCGAGAGTTCACAGTTCTCTGCCCACGCTTCCATCCTACTTCTCTGTCTTGCTGAGCTGTGGAGGTTTTGTGTTTAGCGCCTTTAATCCTCTCACAAGTCTAAAAGCGGCTGACTGGTCAGTCCTGATCATGTGATAGAGGAGTTTCACTTTGAAGATTTAAACGTGGATTTATGATAGTTGGACAGTGTGGGAGGAAAGATTTGCTTCCGTGTGCAAAATAAACAATCAATTAGCATCGTAGAAGCACAAAATATTTATTCCCCTTAAAGCTCAGGACCTCATTTCATTTAAGCAATCAATAACTACATGTTATTAAATGGTCAAGCTGAGAGGTTTTCAGATATTCAAACACATTCTCACACCCTAAGTGTCGGAAACAAACACTTGGCCAGCCACCCTCCACGTCAGACCCCAGACGCCAAAAGTGCCCTTTTTCGTTACTTATGTGCAAAAAGGGGTTTTTCCCTTTTGTAACTGCAGATCCCAATGCAGCGTAAAACTGACGTGATGAGATATCCGCTGATGCGGCACTGAACCAGCTCATTTAACCGCACCTAAACCTTAACTTTTCACTATTTATAACCTTCCCCTCACCCTCATCCTAACCTTAACCCTCTTGCTACCTAAAACGTTACTCTCACTGTGATCAAGCGTTTGTTTCCCATGCATTCTGATTCTGACAGTCAGAGTCTGACTGTCAATTTTCGTATTTGCCGCCCAAGGGGAACGTTAGAACATACCATCTGGCGAGGGGGAGGTTACACTTTAACCTCCACCGTGGTAGTTGAAACCTCCCCCTCGCGTTGGCTCGGTCCAAACTCTACCAATGACGAGGCGGCTCCCGCCGTTCACTTCATAGAGCCGGCTTTTAGAGTGATCGACACATCACTAACATGTTCGCTAGCAAGATGGTTAAGGTTAGGATAGGGGTGAGGGGAAGGTTAAATAAGAGGATAAGGTTAAGGTGAGGTACAATGAGCTTGTTTGGTGCCCTGGCTGCGGACATCCCATCGCGTCAGTTTTACGCTGCATTGGGATCTGCAGTCAAATAAGGGAAAAAACCCTTATCGCACATAAGTAACGAAAAAGGGCACTTTTGGCATCAGGGGTCTGACGTGGAGGGTGGCTGACCAAGCGTTTGTTTTTGGGAGTGAGAATGTGTTGGATATTCATACATTTTAGTACACACATTCACTAAAATGAGTTTTAAAAGCTAACATTCAACTGTAACAGGAAAAGATCTTCAAACCGCACATGGAAAAAAATAACATGCAGAACAATTGAAAAAGAGGTATCAATTTCTATCCTATTATCAATATATTTTAGCATGGCAATGGGATATTTGCTCGTCTAAAGCTGCTGGTGATAAACTGCAAATCCTATTTTAAGAGTCTCTAAAAACATTTGTGAGGGTTTCCACCTTCCCTAAGAGTTTTTATTGACACTGATCCTACAGTAAATTATTCCCACATGTTCTCTCATTAATTAACACTCCTTACTAAGCAAACAGCGGTTGAAAGAAGGTTAATGAAAATTTGATCCTGAGAAAATACATTTTCATAAGTATTCAGGTTCATCAACCAGAACTTAGCAACGGCAACTTAAAGTCTCTCTGGGAACGATTAAAATGTCTGGAACAGCTGGATGTAACTCTCAGTAATGCATAGACAGGGTATTTAATCTCAACCTTGTTGCACACAGAACTAAATGTAGTTTTCAAATGTTTTTAGAGATGTTTTTACAGGGTTCAAGTCCACCTGCTGGGACACACTTGGTTTTGATGAAAAACTTGGTAAAAAAAATGGTAAAAAAACAAAAATAAACACTATAAGTACTATTTTTACTTTTTTATTTTTTGCCTTGTTGATGTAGCGGTGTGCACAAGATTATCTTTTAGATATCTCAGTTACCGTGAAGTTGTACATAACAGCACAGCCTGATTTCCACTGTAATTTTTAACCACAAGGAAATTAAAGACACCTCGCCACAAAGTCACAAACCACAGTTAAATAATTATAATATAGAAAGCAGCTGAATACCAGAAGAAACAAAACTGGGAAGTTTAATTGTCAGTGAAGTAGATAAAGATAATTCAACCAAAGTGAAGCAGGGGCAAAGGGAGCCGCTGTAGCCCTCACTTTATCTGCAAGGGAGGAATGTAAAACCCATGTTCTGGATCCTTCTATGGAGATGAATAGGATGGACATAGATTCAGAGAGTTCATTGCATGAAGTAAGCATCATGCAGAACCAGCAGTAGATTTGTAGATTCATCATACGTTCCAGTGACTGGTGCAGCTGCTACAGTCTGAGGTGAATCGTAGCCTATAATTCTTCTGAACAACTGCTGCAAGGAGAGAGTTTTTGTGTAATGGAGAAAAAATATATATCAGGACTTACAGTGTAGCTTACAGTTTCAAAGATTCATGGCGACAATGTTCTTCCAGTTTGCACCTCTCGAAGCAGAATGGGAGTTTTTATGGTCTCACAAGAGTTTTAAGTTGTGTCTTTTGTTGTGTTTCTGCAGCAGCAGAGCTGGGCTCTCTGGGCAGGCCATGAACTTCAGAGGCCTAATTGTTTTAATTTGAGAAAGTTTGTGGAGTGGATAGAAAGCATTCCAGTAGAAGCTCTCCTAGGGATTTAACACCCTTAGTGTCTAACCTGAACTTTCTTTGTTGCTTTATTTTTCAAATAAACCCTTGGTTTCCTACACAAAAGCATCAGTCTGTATACACCACAACTTTATTGTAATAAGTGAATGTACAGAATACAGCCATGGCCATAAATTCTGAGGAAGACACAAGATTGTGTTTTTTGTTTACCCGGAATCGAAAGCTCTTCATAGGTAAACTTTTTTTTTAAGCTCACCGCTGGTTGTTTGTTGTAGGCCAGCTGAGTACACCTCGTGTAGTTTATTTATTATGATGAACCATAAAAGCTTTTCTGATTCAGATTCTGAAAATGATGGAATGTGGCATTTGAGATTTGTAAACACTCTAAACACTGTAAAACACTGTGACGTTGGGACATGAGATTACACAAACCACTACTAATTCTTTTACTATAACACAGATTATTATGATCCTAAACCAGCAAAGGTAAGAATGAGTTTACACTTTTATTTATTTATTTATTTATTTGTTTGTTTGTTTGCTGCTGCATTGCTCCGTGAGGTTTGCAGGTAGAGTGACGGTACTTATACTGTAAATAGGGGAGTCTGGGCTTTATTTTAAACAACCGCATCAGTGGATAGGATCTTGTTGCATTGCTGCTACTGTTTTTCTCTATGCGTATTTACCTTTTTTTTTCTTAGCCTTCTTGTTGAGCTTCATTGTATGTTGAGCTAGAAATCGTGAATTCTCTCATAAGAATGGTAATTTGGTGACCCCTAGTGGTGATATGTAGTTACTGCATCTGAAAACAGACTAAATATATGCACCCCACCAATAGAAAATTTCACCAACCACCACTGCTCACAGCCACGCCACTGTACTTTATGGGGCTAGACCCATGCCAAAACGTGCACGGGTCCACATCGCGCGTGTGAACGGGACTCGCGAGTGAAAATATACATGGCAAGAGGTCATTTGTGTACTGAGAGGGAGCAAACTGTGTCTGTGAGCGCACAAGGATGTGCACGAGTGACAAACCTGCGTGCGCGCGTTGCCAACAAGCACACGGCAGAGGAAAATGTGCGCACGGCAGCCTCTCTGCGCGTGCGGCAGCCTCTCTGCACCAAACTTGATTCAGTCCATTCAACAATTCTAAATGGACAATTATGTAACTCATCAATTCATTATTTGAAAGGATAATTTGTCAATTAAATGCTGAAAAAAATAAACAATACATTAACGAGGCAAGAACTTTTTTAACTTGAACATACCTACACCCACAAGTCTATTTTTACCTGGAGTCTCCTCTCAAGAGTGGCTGAAGTAATATTACAACTTTGACAAAATACAAATTCTCTCTCTCTCTCTCTCTCTCTCTCTGGAAGCCCCACTCTAAGGGCCTTTGCAGTGTATTAGTGACTCATTTATTGAACAACCACAGTCATAAAGTTTTCAATCAGTAATTTTATTTCAGTATGTATTTTTCCAGTATCACAAAAAATATAATTTTATATGGTTAAAACCATCTAGCTTATGTGCACTTTTTAAAACACTGCCCAGCAAACATTCGGACGTTTAATGACAGTTGAACGGTCACAACTGTAAAATAATATCACAGGAATTAGGAAAAAATAACATAACATCTACTCTATTTTCCTTGCCCGGACTCAAACCTGGATCCTCCGGGGGGAAGAGTCACCCGCTCTACCAGCTGAGCTATGACAACAACTACTAAATATCAGATTTTTTTATATAGCTGCCATCATTTTGGTCCGACAGGAAGCCAATGGGCCAATGAGGTAGAGGGTAAAGTGCGGGCAAAACTAACCAATCAGAGGACAGAGAAGATCTGCCACAGGCCACGCCTCCAGAGTGCCAAAACCCCTTAGCAGCCGAGCGAGCAGCCAGAAACCGAGCGCGAAGAGAGGCTGCCGCACGCGCAGAGAGGCTGCCGCGCACGCACGTTTTCCTCTGCCGTGTGCTCGTTGGCAACGCGCGCACGCAGGTTTGTCACTTGTGCACACCCTTGTGCGCTCACAGACACAGTTTGCTCCCTCTCAGTGCACAAATGACCTCTCGCCATGTATATTTTCACTCGCGAGTCCCGTTCACACGCGCGATGTGGACCCTCCGCGTGCACGGGTTTTGGCACGGGTCTAGCCCCATACATATTCCTCCCCATCAGCATTCGGCTAACATACACATTTTTGTTCTTTGACATAACTACAGAGCTTCTCATTTAAATCTGTGTGTGTGTGTGTGTGTGTGTGTGTGTGTGTGTGTGTGTGTGTGTGTGTGTGTGTGTGTGTGTGTGTGTGTGTGTGTGTGTGTGTGTGTGTGTGTGTGTGTGTGTGCTTATACATAGTAAGTAAGTAAATTTTATTTATATAGCAATTATCACAGACATAGAGTCACAAAGTGCTTCACATAGATCAAAACAAAATAAAACAGTCATATACATATGACTCTGGTGAATGTATCTTGCGTTACCGGATGCCTCGAGAGCCAGGGGTTTATTTACTGGCTGGGTTTAGTTTGTAGTGCGAACACAGCTGCCACAGATCACTACATGGCCTTAATTATGTTATCAGTCAACTATGTGTGTAAATATCCCAGAGAATGTATTTGCCTCAGTGGAAAATATCACAAACACACAACTCACAAACCCCACGAAAGGCCTTCAATCCTTTGGTCACTATTGGCTTTAATCTGGCTCTGCCTTCTGATGCATGTGTATGTGTGATCAATATGTCTGAGGAGGTGTTTAGTGATTTTATACACAATCAGAATGCCACATCAGGATTGAAACAACGGTAGCGGGACAGAAGAAAATAATGAAAAAATAAATAAAAAAACTATTCAATCATCAAACCAAGTAGCAGATTCTCAAGGACTGCTCTGGGCAGAACTGCTCTATCACTTACCTCACGCACACACATGCACGCAGACACACACACACACACACACACACACACACACGCACACACGCACACACACACACACACACTAGGAAACATCCCAACATCCTTCAATATGACTGTTTAGAGTTTGTATATCTACAGTTAAAATATGAAATCCTGGCGGTGTCAGGCAGCCCGGAGCGGTGGAGCCTGTATCTGTGGGATGAATAAGCGTCCCGTGCCAGCGAGAGTTCAGGTTTGTTTTTAAAGGATGTTTGAGCCAAGCCTGTTGTTTTGGCTCTGAGGGCCTGCCTGGAACCATGCCGCAATAATAACTCACTCTTGGGATAACTTTCAATATTTTCACCTTCACCGCTGAAGAGCAAACAACAGAGGGAGCCGAGGATAAGATATCACACAGCGCAGGATATAAACTGCTCCACTCGAAGTCAAGAGTTCAGACCGCATTTTAATGAAATCCAAGTCATTTATGATTTACCTCACAGGCTGATCGATAAACCCTCCTGCGTCTTTAATTAAAAAATACACAGAGAACATGTTGCAAACTGTTGGGAGCAAATAGTTTTGGTTTCTGGCATCAGACACAAACTTTTCATGATCCTCACTGTAAACACGTATTTCATCTTTGTGGACATTTTGGGCAGCATCAAGTGGGGATGCTCCTTTTTTGTTTTGTGCTTCTATTTGTATTCACAGTACTTGCAATAAATACATTAAAGTTAAATACATTCATCTCAGGGCTTGTCTTGTCATTCTTGCCAGCAGATGCCAGTTTAAACTGTTTGCCTAAACACTCTTTACTGGTCTCTGGTGTGTGTTGTTGGACAGCAAACAGAAGTTTCACACAATCAGGAACCGTAAATTCATGTTGGTGCCATAAAAATAGATATCTTCCCCCTCTCCCTGAGATTTAATTGATTCATCTGAACTCTTCAGTGTTTTTAAGAGTTGGAATTTACAGGTTGTGCCCAAATATCAGTGAAGTAATTTATTTTGTTGATCATCCACACAAACTATTGGTTTATTTTTGGACAGCTAGGATCTGCTCTGTAGCTGCTGATGTTTCTGTATCCTCCCACATCACAGAATGCAACACAGACCTGGCTTTAGAAGAGCATTTGACTTAAAACTACCATGCTTAAATGGTTATTGGGTCAGATCAAGGTCGGATCATGTTAATAAACTAGCCTGGAGTTTATACCAGTTTTGTGACCACCTCCTCCAGCAGGTCTTTCAAATTTCGTTTGTTCCACACTCCAGAGTGCTCACTGTGTTCACATCTGTGCAACAACGTAATGTTTTTCTTTGCATGTTTTTATTCATTTAAGGCAAATAGGTTTATGATTTTTTTTATATATATGTTATGGCGATGCAAACATTTTGTTAAACATAAACATATTTTACTACAGAAGAGGATTAGGGCCACTGAAAAGAAAAAAAGAAAAGAAAGAGAATTCTGACTTTAATCTCAGCATTCTGAGATTAGAAGTCAGAATTCTCTTTCTTTTCTTTTTTCTGTTCAGTGGCCCTAATCCTCTTCCATATTTTTCAGAACTTTTTTATGAAAGTATCTTTCCGGAGTTTTCCTCTTTCAGAAATTGTGTATGATTTTTCAGAAATCTGTCAAAGTGATTATCTTATCATGTGATATATTGTGATCAATGAGTCTTTTTTGTTGTTGTTGCTAAGCATGCCCCCTGCCCCGCAGAGCTCCGTGCAATAGGAAACTGAGCGCCGACCAGAACTAACCAATAGCGTTAGACTACCGCTCACTTGCTTCAAACTTAAAGAGCAAGTCACCCCCTACAAGAAACTTACTTCACTCCCTCTTCATGTTTAAAAAATGCAACAAATGATGTTGCCTAGCAGACCGAGAGGGCGGAGCCACTAACAAATACACACACAGGCTCACAACGGCATTGTGACATCATAATGTACCAGTTTACATCATAGCATGCCTCTTAGCCAATAGCGGTGGCAGATTTAAATTCAGCTGCAGTGCAGAGTTTTTACCTGACAACGGCACAACACTGACTGTTTTAGGCAGAAAATTTAAATTTTAACTAAAATGCACTAAAGTGCTAAACTATTGACTACACGTGTCTGCAGCACGATTAGACACGCATTTATATAGTTTATCAGGGAAAAAAAGCTGATTTGGGGGTGACTTGCTCTTTAAGGAATACCTCGGCTGACGCAGAGTTAATTCAATTCAATTCAAGTTTATTTATAAAGCGCCACATCACGACAAGAGTCGTCTCAAGGCACTTCACATGGTAAACATTCCAATACAGGTTAGTTCATTAAGCCAATCAGTAAAAAGTTTCCTATATAAGGAACTGCAGCAAATTGCTTCAAGTCACTATCCTTTTCTAGCATTGATGAACTTTTCATGGAGAAATCAGTCTTTAAAACATAAATATATGAAAACACAACATAACATGAGAATAATACTTGTAAAAAAACATGTTTAATTTTGTTTTTCGACTACAGAAGCACATTCATAAACAAAAACGTGAAGTCGCCATCTTAAAAAAAACGGTTCCAGAGACTATTTGTGTGATATGCTTGTCAGCCACTAGATGGTGCCATCAGATAAGAGAAATACTCCAGAAAAAGACTTTTTTTTTTTTTTTTTTTTTACAATTTAGTTTAGTGCATGTTTCAGAGAGATATGGGGCTGAAATGTGCTCAACTACCAAACTGATGTACCCGTTAAACTATTACACTTTTAAAGACCGGGTTTACTGAGAAAACATGTTTTACTTTTTTTTTTTTATATGATCAGTCAGTTTGAGTTTCACATGCAGGCTAAGCGTGAAAATATTCCTCTACTCCCGTTTCCTGCATCAGTCGCCGATAGAAAATAGACGGGGAAATGCTTGGATGAGTAAAGCCTGACAGATCTATGTCAGATTCAAAATTAACATTCATGGATTCACCCATTTTGGCTTGAGACAGAGGTGGTTGTTGTTGACTTAGCGTCCAGGTGAGACCAGAGCAAGCCTCTGCTAGTAGAAGCTAACCACTAGCATTAGCAACACCACCACACAGCAGAACTTCTTCAGGCTTGCGTTATTTGTGGAGATAAAACATCAGCATTGCAGAGCAGATTCATTGGTAGAGTCGTGTTGCTGCTCCTGCCGTGTTCTGCTCAACTCTGCTCTTGCTCACTTGTACTATCTAAAACAGGTGTGCAAGCTCTTTTGTCCCCTTGGATATGGACTCAGAAAGCATCCATTCATACTAGAAACCACTATTTATTAAAAAACAAGTGAACTTGGTCTTTAAACTTTAGCACTTGTAGCTCTTCTAAGGCAACAGCCTTCAGGTTTGGTCTAGCCTGTGCCTAAACTTTCAGTTAGCTCATCAGTCTTGATGGACTTTGCTCCCAACTCCTACAAGTTAAATGGATTGCTTTTAACATTTACACAGAAACAGGGTTTAAAAAGACCGACAAATCCCTTTAATAGAGTATATATTTATTTTGGCAGTGTGCTTCTATAAGCCGCCTCTGTTTTTTTCACCTCACAAGCCTCGGCGCACTGACAAAGTAATTACAATGTGTGTAACCCTTCCCTATCTTATGCTGTCCTGCCTATTTGTGGTCATCACCATGACTTCCATTCAGCTTCAAACAAGAAACCGCTTGATGCTGGTACATGCAGACTTAAGGCTCTTTTCACACAAGCAGCATCGGGAAGATAAATGCATTTACTAATACTTTTTTACAGCCTCTATTCATGCTGCTCAGTGGCTGATGGCTCTATCTCATCAGGGCAGGACAGGACAGGCCGAGGTATAATATTACAAAAAAAAAAACAGCTGTGATGCGATTATTTAGAAAAATGTTAAACGGAGATACATTTGATGCACAAGGGTGACAAAAACAAATACACACATCCGACACACACTGGGCTGAGAAGTGGACTGATATATGAGTGCATTTGCATTTGTTTCACAGATAGTGAGTCTTCTGGCTCCTCATGTGTTCATCATGAGTGAGGCCTGACAGAAAATGTACCATTAAACTTTGTGATTATATGAAAAGCCTTACATAAAACCAGGCGTGAGCTAAAAATACAGAACCCAACAGTCATATCCACATATATAGATCTACCACTGAATTATTCAATACAAGTCTGACAAAAAATAAATAAATAAATAACACAAATTTACGCAACAACTCAACTCAAGTACGCTGCCTCCCTGCCTGCCTGCTGAGATTTGAGGTCACCACAGTAAAGTGGTTTGAGCAAAGTTTGCAGTCGCAGTTTTTAGTAGGCAGGGAAAGGTGAAGCAGAGCTGGAGACGAGCACAAAGTCTGCTTGTAAAAATATAAGAAGAAGATAACAGATTCTTGTTTTGTTTTCATTTCCTCGCTTGGTTCTGTTTGTTCACCAGAAGTTCAACCATTTTTTATTCTGCAGAAACAACAACACTTTCCTCCCAACCCTCGCTGATCAACATTCAATTCAAAGTTTTCATTTTCGCCCTCCAACCAGGAGACAGAAGGGGAGGGACATATGTGTTCTCAAAGTAACGGCTTGACCTTGCTGCACCAGGAAAGAATTCATCAGCTGTTGGCATTTCTCAGCGTATGCAAACATGAAGCTCTGCCCAGAGGCCACAACACAGCACAATGGAGTCGGCTCATAAACAAACAGCCACTCTGGAAAGGACTCCTTATGTATTCATATGAACGTGTGAAGACTTAAACGGACACACACAAGTTTTCTGGACACTATTCCATTTCTAAATGAGTTTATTTAGGCTCAACAAAGAAAATATAGCTCTTCTAGCTCTTCTAGCAATATTTAAAACATAGTAACTTTATTTTGCAACAAAGTTTATGATTCTGAAAGTTTTGTTTTAAAGCTAGATGCGTCAACAAGACAAGGCTGCAAGGTCGATGTCAACAAAAGTGTCAAATAATTTAAATGGTGTGATTACCAGTGCAGAACTATGACAACTGTACCGTGGCATTTGTCTCTTGTGTTTGTAAATTATCTTATGATCCACTGGAATTACTATGGACCACTGAAGAAACCATCCATCCATCCATCCATTTTCTGAACCCGCCTGCCCACGCAGGGTCGCGGGGGTGGGGGTGGGGGGGGGGGGGGGCACACCCTGGACAGGGAGCCAGTCCATCGCAGGGCAACAGAGAGACACACAGGACAAACAATCATGCACACACACACACAATTTGGACAGACCAATCAACCTAACAGTCATGTTTTTGGACTGTGGGAGGAAGTCGGAGGACCCGGAGAGAACCCACGCATGCACAGGGAGAACATGCAAACACCATGCAGAAAGATCCCAGACCAGGAAGCGAACCCAGGACCTTCTAGCTACAAGGCAACAGCTCTAACCACTGCTCCACTAAAAAAACTGTTTATTATTATTATTCCTGATTATAATTGGTCTGAGTTTAACATGCAGGCTGAACATGAAAATAGTCTCCTACACCTATCCTGCATTAGCTGATAGAAAATAGATGGTGAAACTTTAGGATTAGAAAATTCTGACAGATCTAACGTTCAAGGACTCATCCATCTTGACTTCTGATGGCGAAGTTTGTTTTTTTTTTAGCGTCCAGGAAGCGTGATTTGAAATCGTAGGATGTTCAAGGAAGGTCCGGTCTTTCTCACCTCTGATTTCATGTAACAGCAACCCATCCTCCCTTGCTAAGTGCAGACTGCCCTCCTTTTTTGTGTGTGTGTGTGTGTGTGGGGGGGGGGGGGTTGCAAAGAAAGTGCAAACCTAGCGATATAATAACCATTTTGTCCTGTTTTGCTAAATAGATTTTTTCTGTTAATTTTATTTTTAAAAAACTGAAAAACAAAAAATGTGCACTTATCATAAAACTTGTTGCATTTATCACACTGTTGGACTTACTTTATATCTGTTGGCTCTCAAGCATTGACGTTATCATATGTGATAAACTTATGTGTGCCTTATGGTTGTGAAATGTAATTAATGTTTCTCTTCTAGAATAATAAAAACTGAATTACATCTTGAATACACAACTTAACTTATTAAAGTGAAGACATAAGATGTCTATAGAAATAAGATAACCCCAATGCTTAAGAGTCGACGTATATAAAGTCAGCCCAACTGTGTGATAAAATGCAACAAGTTCACTTTTGATGCTTTTCAGGTTGTCTTATGAAAGAAACTGAAACTGGTTTGTTGCAAAAGAGAACAGAATGGTTATTATAGCGCAAAGTTCACATTTTACTCAAAAAACTCCTCAAGATCTGGCTGCAGGCATAAAAACCCTGCAGCGAGGGAAGACAGTTTGCTGTTTATGAAAAAGCCAATTGTAGCAAAGGCGGGATCTTCCTTGGACATCCTACGATTCCAAATTACGGGTCCAGAAAACAACAGAGAACGTCTCGACTAGTAGAAGCTAACCGTATTAGAAACTCCACCACACGGCAGAACTCCTTCAGGCTTGTGTTACTTGTGGAGATAAAGCATCCACGTTGCAGAGCAAACTGAGTCAGTGGTGAAGTTGTGTTGCTGTAACACCCCCACCCCACCCCCCAACCCCCCACCACCACCACCCCCCAGTACAACCTACAATGCATTTATTTCCTACTAGAGACCACTGCGAATGCATTGATTAAATGTGTTCAACAGTCTGTTTTTTTCTCATTATCATCTCTCAAATGAGTAAATATTATCACAAGTATGTTTGCTTTTTTCTGTTTTTCAGCTTTTAGCCATTTAATAATATTCTTGGCTGCTCTCTGCCTGAGGAAGGTCAACCACTATTTTCCCAACCAGGAAGTCCAGAAAAAGACAAAAAAAGAAATCTGTCACCGCACTATATGGACAACACATCGACTCAGAGTAGCAAGTGGGGGCTGTGAGTAGTAAGCTGACCCTGAATCTGTTCCTCATACCCAAAGGGGAGGTGATGGATGCGGATGAGTGGTAGACCACTTGGCCAAACTTGAAAGCTCCCTTGCTTGGATGCTGGTGGGTATGTTTGTCACAGCTCGAAACACCCTGCTTGACTCTGTTTGCATGTACAGAGTGCATATGCGTGTGTCTCTGTGGGGATGAATGTTTAAGTGCATGCTCAGATTGTGGAAAAAGTTCCTTAAAACCAAAGATTGTGAATATAAAGAGGTCCTTTTGATCTGGTTTGTGGTGGTGCAAATGGCACATCTTGGAGAACGCCTGGAACAAGAAACAGTTTTCTTCCCTCTGAAAGCAGGTAATGTTAGGGGCGATTTTAACCAACTCAAGCTCACACTGGAGAATGCAGCAAAGTGAAATAAATTGATGGATTTTGCTTTACTTGTTATTTTGCAGTCCAAAATCATCCTAAGACACAGGAGAAGAAAATGTTTCAGGAACATTTCAGAAGCTATAATGGTTAGCAGAGTGGGCAATTCACGGAAAAGTTCCATCTGGATCTCATCAAAGGAAGGCAGAAAGCGCCTTGTTCCAACTGCGGTGACTGGACTCACTACATACACAATGAGTCATCCCAGGCAGGAGCGGGAAGTGGTGTGCAGCTAAAACATGTATATGGTGCATAAAATTAATTGTAACATCCTTAACTGTGGTTTAAGAGTCAAGCAGTGCATGCATGAGCATTCTTCCGTTGGGCATGGCCCCTCAGAGGAAGGGCCACTGTTTCCCATGAAACAAAACAACTTTATCTTACTTTTCACCTGGAGCATTTACAGACCCAAGCTTGATCTGAAATGAATTATTAAATCATCCTCTGACTGAACATTTAAATAGTTTCACCTTATCCCAGTTGAAAATGTACTTCTCCTTTATCTGGTTAGCATTTTCCTTGTATAGTCAATCATTCACACAAACTAAAACGAAGCGATCCAATGGCCTTGTAGCAGCCTGGTTAATTATAGACCAACTGCAAGACATCAAGTTGACACAAATAAACAACTGCAGTCTGCATCTGTATTGGATACATTACCCTATAGACACGTTCTAGCATGTGGCGTTTCAACACACCCTGGACATAGTATTCCTAATTACAAGTACACATGTGAATACAGAAATGAGTGGCTAAATATAGATCGGCATTTCTTTGTAATCTTTAACTGAAACATCGGTGCCCACTCAGAAGCTGAGGGCTGCAGCCACAGAGACGAACTGCTGGTGTGTGAACATTTATCAGGGCAGGAATTAGAGAACAGAGGAGGAGACAGGTGGAAAACATCACAACTGTTTGCTCTTTACCCAGCCACTTGACTTCAAACAGTGCTCTCTGCTCCCTTTTTAATAGAAAGTCTTTACAGAAAGATAAGAAGGGAGATAGTGAGAAGAAACACTGAATTATTCTCACAGAGAGGGCAGAGTCCTTGAAAGATGTGGTGAAATAGACTCAAGTAATAGGATGGGGGGGGGGGGGGGGCAGATGCTGCCCTCCTCAGCACGATACCTCCCTGACAGAATAATAATGATTGTGTGTATCATCAAAGGCTTCTTTCCCCCTACTTGCTGCTTGCTATAATTAGACCTGTGCTCTCGCTGACAGGCCACCACCTACTTTGGGAACCCTCTGCCATGAAGCCACAAACACATGTTCACATTTAGAGCCCCTCCACCACCGAACCCCTAAAAAAGTGTGGAACCGGCTAGTTTATGGGAACCTGGTGAACTCCAGATTGGTTATGTTCAGCAGCGGGTTGGAGGGAAACATAGCAGCACTTACGCAACATGGTCCCAGTTACAAAGACTCAAACCAGCAGCATCATTTAACCTCTTAACTCATGCGTTCATACACACACATTTTAAAGAGGGTGTTAAGGCAACAACTGTGTGAGCTGCGGCAGAGCAAATTCCCATGTCTCCAAGTGTTAAAATCTGTGTATGTGTGTGTGGGTGTGTGTGCATGATGCACACATACATACACTTGTGTTTGAGAGAGCGAGAGAGAGAGAGAGAGAGGTGGAGCTGAGGCTTTTCTATGGAGCAAAAGCAAACAGTCCATAAAGAGGTTCTGCCACTCTCCCATTTCAATGTAAATGAGACTAACTCTGTTAGGAGGTTAAAGAACTCTCTAGGGGCCTGGAGACTACCACCGCTGGGGTCACACACACACACAGACACACACACACACACACACACACACACACACGCACACACATCTGAGGCAAGAGGCCCAGATAAAGAGCTCAGAGAGCCTGTCAGAGTGTCAGCTCCCATTAGGCCAAAGGCTGTTTTGTGTGTGTGTGTGTGTGTGTGTGTGTGTGTGTGTGTGTGTGTGTGTGTGTGTGTGTGTGTGTGTGTGTGTGTGTGTGTGTGTGTGTGTGTGTGTGTGTGTGTGTGTGTGTGTGTGTGTGTGTGTGTGTGTGTGTGTGTGTGTGTGTGTGTGTGTGTGTGTGGCATACTGCTTTTCGCATTTCATTCAGCACACACATCCTCCAGGAGCTGCCCCGCCTGGCTGACATACTGCTTCAGACAGGACACACAAAAGACGACGGAACCTGTCTGAAAAGACAAACATCTCCTACATTTCCTACATCACACACAGCAGGAAAAACAGAGAAAACAAAACAAGCGCTAAATGATTCTAGATGAGCAGAGGTTGTTGAAAATGAGTGAGTTCTCAAGGACACTCATCAGAGTGTTGACCTCTAGCGAGGATGCGAAGAGTCCTCTACAGCGCTGATGCCTTTGACGTCCCCAGTTTAAAACATTAATGTGGTTTGTTTGTTTGTTATGTAAATTTTGATGTTTGGCATCGTAGTCCTTAGGTATTGTATAAAAAAAAAGAGCAGAAAGTGAGCTGGGAGAGGATAGAGCTTACCCCCCCCCCCCCCCCCCCCCCCCCCGACTTCCTGTGGCCAGCAGGGTTGTTGGGACACAAACTCAGAGAGAAGGGCTGATTTCCTCTCACAAATCCTTTTAAAAACATAGGCTATTGCAACATGAACAGGAGGGGAGGCACAATAACAATCTGGAGGGGGAGAAAGAGAATGAACGAGCACGCATGCGAGGAAAAGAAAGCCCTCTAATCCCATATTCATCCCTAACTCCCTTAAATGATGATGTACACACCCATATTACTCCACTCACACATACCCTGACTCTGCTGACTCAGCCAGGTGTGTCAACCGTACAGCCTAAAGGGCTGGCGTGCTGAGGCAGCAATGTCAGCTCACATAATCAAAAGGCTCATTTCAAAACAGAATAGAATGAATTATTGACTCTTTTCTTCTTTTTATCTTGTTTGGTCTTTAGATCTTCCACTTCTTGCTCTCATTCGATGCCTTTCATGTCCACATCGCAGGCCGACAGCTGTTGCTAAAAACAGTCATCTGAAAACAGCGTATGCTTGATCTAGGGGAACTCCAGCCACCACAGAACCTCCATCCTCCAGTCACACAAGGCTAGTCATGCTACTGACACACAGATCAGTCTGCTTCTCCTGGCTAATCACTCCTTCTGCTCAAACGATTGAAACCACAGACCAGACCCCCTTGGGCAAGAGGCTGATTTGCAATCACACATTCACAACTTTGTTGAGTTCACTTTTCACCCACATTGGTCTTCCCCATCTACAGATGTGCCAAGCGCCGGTCCTGCCCCTGCGTGTAAACACGGGCAGCCTGACTGACAAACAGAGGAGCACATGTAAAAACAGACAAACTGTTCATTAAGGAGTTACTGGAGATGACATGTTCACAAAGACTGAGCCAGAAACATTAATTCATCAGGACATCTCAGGCCTGTCAGGGAGACGCCCACATGTTTACGAGGGTGTCAGAAAAGGCCAAGGGTTTTCATGCACACACACACACACACACACACACACACAATGGGGTTTTTAGGGGAAAAAAAGAACAAAACTCTGGGATTTGGTTCAAAAAGCCTGCAGCTACACAGCTGGAAAATGCTACAAAGGTTATTGAATGCAACACTTTTACATGAGAATAGTAGAAATGAGCTGCAAGGTGGTGCGACTGGCAGCTCTGTTGCCTCTCAGCAAGAAGGTCACAGGTTCAAATCCCAGCTGTGGCCTTTCTGTGTGAAGTTTCCATATTCTCCCCATGCATGTGTGGGTTCTCTCTGATTACTCCGGTTTCCTTTTACAGTCTAAAAACATGCACGTCAGGTCATTTGTTAACCTTAAAATGTTCCCTGTGAATATTTTTTGTCAGTGTGTCCCTGTGAGGGACTGGTGACCTGTCCATGGTGTCCCCCATCTCTTGCCTGATGCTTGTAGGAGTTAGACACCAGCTACATGGGAACCTGAGGGAAGTAGCTCAGAAAATGAGTGAGTTTTGGAAAAACTGCAGGAGGTTGTTTTAGGAAGCAGAAAAAGAGTACATACAAATTAAGACTCAAACCATGGTTTGTATATTATATTCACAAGTGTGTTTCCCAGATATCTTCAAAATGTGATTAATAATCCTCGGAATATAATTACGATGAAAAATGTGAATAGTGGATTTTCTACCTATGGATTTTTCAGTAGAAGTGTTGAGATGAACCAATCTTTCCCAAGTAGAAAAGTTTAAATATCTTGGTGTCAAGTCTACAAAGCTATAGAAATGGCACCAGTCTGCTGTGGTCAAAAAGACAGGGAGCTGATTTACTAGTCTGTCTCTGTTCCAATCATCACATATGGTTGTGAGATTTAGATCACGATCATCATTTCTCCTTCAGTGAAGGTTGTGCAAATGTTCATAATGTCAGACTTCTTCTGCAAGACAGTTTGCTTTGCGTCTGCCACTAGACATCTTTGGCAATCGTTTATTTGTTTTTCTGAATGGCGGTGCTAATGACGAATGTAAAGGAAGTGGCATGTTGACCAATCATAGGCTTACTCTCGCCATAGCTTTCTTTAGACAGCTAATTGGCCATTTCTCCGTCACCTTCTGCAAGCCCACCACAGAGCCCTTATATCACTGGATGATGGTGTTGAGCATCTTCATACCACCACAGACAAAGAAGTATAAACCAGAAACTAGGGGGGCTCAGACTTAGGACTATAATGGCTCCTAAACTCCATCCTGTAAAGGTCACACTTGGAGGAGAACCTGGGGCAGACCTAGGCATCCCTATATATCCTCATCGGCCTGGAATATTTCAGGAGAGAAGACTGTGCAAGTTCCACAAAGTGGATGGATAGGTGGATGGATGGCACCCACCACTCACATCCTCAAACGTTTACACACTGCTTGACTGAATAAATGGTAACAACCCTTCCCAGGAAACATTTGGACGTTTAAAGACCGTTGAAACAATGTCCAACCGACATGTTTCATCATGGTTGAAAAATAGTTCCAAAATGAAAGTTGAACTGGTGTCTTTTCTGGCCGTGAAATCAATGTCTTTTGGATGTTTAATGATTAAAATGTAGGCTTTTTATTACTGTATTAATGTAACAATACCATTACTGGAATAAAAAAATTAACATTTCAGCGTGCCATCAGAGACAGAACCTTGTATGTCCCAGCCTGGACTCAAATTCAGGCCCTTGGCGTGTGGGTGGATGCTTTACCAGTTGAGCTATCTCTTTGACGTGTGTAGGTTGTCGCCGAGTAGAGTTACATCTGATTCACAGCATGTTCTACGTTGAACTACATTTCACAAATTGTCAAAATGACGTAACCCCAGATAACTGTAGACATAAATGTATTTGAATGGATTCTTGGGAAACGTTCAGTTACATTTTTTTTTACCAATTTAAGCCGTCCTACGACGGCAGTTTTCGACTGTGGACATGACGTTGCTGTTGGACCAAGATTTCCTGGGACGCTTTATGCTGAACTACACGTAACTAATTGTCAATATAGCAGTTATACGTGTAACTGTAGACATGTACAAATATATCTGAATGGATTTTTAGGAAATTTTATGTTACAATTTATTTTTTACCCATTTTTGGCAGTGGACACCACGTTACCGTCAGACCAATATTTACTGGATGCTATACAGGTAACTAAATGTCAAAATAACAATTATCCAACTAACTGTTGACATGTAAAAATATATCTAAATGGGTGTTTAGGGAATTTTCTATTACATATGTTTTAACAAATTTAAGATGTCCGACCGCGACAACATTTGGCCGTGGCCACGACATTGCCCTTGTGACAATGTTTACTGGGTTGGTTTAAATAAAAAGGGGTGGAACTCCTACAACTTGCTAACAATTCTAAAAGATCAAATAAAATTAAATGAGTGAAAATATTCATTATTAAATGTCAGTTATGTGTTCAAGTTCTGGTTCAGACGTAAAATGTATTCAAACTTTGCCAGTGTAGTTTCAGAAAACGTGTAAGTCTTTCAGAACCGTCTAGCGACACGTTTCTGCGCCAGTCAGTTTTAGATCATTTTTGCTGTTAAATAACAAGCAAATTAGGAAGTTTTGGTTGTTTGTGAAAAGCTTGATGTTATTGTTTTGTGGCACTGCTGAGGCGTTTCCTGTTATTTGCAGCCTCCTCGTGGGAAAAAAATGCATTATTTCTTGATTTAGAGACTCACGCTGTGTGAAAGAAGGCAAATTTTCCAGAGTTCTGAAATAAAAAGAAATTTGCTCATGCAGTTCAGCACAGGATGTAGTTGCATGTCAAAGAGTTTTTTTTTTGTTTACTCGTACATTTTTCAGCTTGTTGCACTTTAAAATGTGAATCTTCTACAATAAAGTTGTCAAACCTGAAGATCGTTAAGCCCTTTTCATCTACAGACTTCCTTAGCTTCTGCCTGGTCTCTTTTTGCTGCCTCACCTGTTGTTGCAGCTACTGGGCCCCAAACACAAGGACAAGCTGTGACAAAAAACTGCTTCCTCTCAGCTTTGTTCGTGGCAAGGGCAAGGCTGGTGCTGACAAACAAGCTAAATCAGCAGTTTGCCTCTCAGAGAAATGAGAAAGCCCAGGGCACTGGCCAGAAGCATTCCTGCCTGTGACGCACAGATAATTGTTTTGAGAGGCCCCGCTGAGAGCTGCTGTCTCATTTCCATTGCTCCATAACAAGATATGGTATAGCTGATACCATGACCCACTGAAAATGGCAGAGTGCAAAGCGCACCCCTGACAGCTACATGTTGCTCAGCTCTTCTCTATCAAGCAGTGAACGAGCAGATTAGAGGGATTTCAGAGATAAAAAGAGAAGAGAATAAAAAATAAGGAGGTGTAATTGCAAGCAGGGAGAATCCCAGAATATAAAACACGATTGGTGAGAATGGAGCTCAATGGTGTGACTTATCATCAGCTGGCATCCTTGACTAAAGCTGTAACTCCTAATGAATGACTGTTTGGTGCATGACACAGCCACTAGCCCAATGGATGATGAAATTATCATCTCTCAACATCTGTGCCAGCACACACAAGGCAACATCTAGCATCCACTGAAAGATGAAACACCACACTGGCAACTTTAATTAAACAGATCTAATAATTTGAATTTACCTTATGCCAAACTGGAAGAAAATGTGACGGCATGCAGCTGTGAGAGATTATTCCCAGTATCTGTGTTGTCATTAAGGGGTGGGAAAAGATGGAGGAGAATGTGGTGTAAAAGGAGGAGGAAGGATGAAGCTCATTTTACCCCACGCCCCTACCACTCAGATTTTGCCTTTTGCACCACGAACCACAGGTGTCCTGATTCTCATTATGAAATGAGAAGGGTTAGGGCTTTATTGCAGTACAAGCTGAGATGTTTCAGTTTGCAGAGCCAGTAGCCTCCTTCATGAAACCACATTCTGCAAAATGGCTGCAGAGATGGGCCTCACTTTCAGCCGCCTCTGGCCATTCATAAATCACCAATCAAGTTCTTCAGAAAACCAAAACAATATGAGCTTTCAGAAATGGAGCAGGAATGGTGGAACCAGCTGAGGTGCTGTGTGTAACTCAACAGCACTGACAAGTAGCACTTAACATAAAATGTGTTGGACATCCCCTGTTATGGATTTGACAGTTGCCTGGTTGTGCAAGCCGTCTACCATCTCTACATCCCACCCTAAAGACACGTTGCCAGCATGTCCATACATATATGAACCGTTTCAGCTGTGCTACTCCCTTCCTTGGCTCAAAGGTGCAACGGTAGTGGGTTGACTCCAATCCCCTAGTCCTTTAAGAAACCATGCTAAGATGGCAAAAGGTTTCTTTGTCTCAGCTTGAAAGTGTTAAATGAGCTAAAGCAGCCATTCTCATTTTCTGGACTGTGATCCAGATTGTATCTGAGCCACAAGTCAGTCTGGATAAAAGAAGGAGGAGCTACTTGATGTTGCCACCAGTGGTGCCCCCAGATAATTTTCATAGGGGTGGCCAGATTTGTCCTTGTGGTAACTCTGGGAGAGTTTGTCCTCTGGCAATGCATTGCATGCTCCTTTATTCTATTTTCATTAAAAATCAGTATGCATCTGTAACGGAATTTAAGTGATGTAACTATCTAAAGTTGTATTTTAATACACTGTTAGTAGTTCACTTTTTATAAACAGAAGAATAGGCTGTTTTTATCATCAGGGAGTTTAATTAAACACTCTGTATTGACTTTGAGACAAGAAAAGAGAGAGAGATGGGATCGTTTGAGAATCTTTAATTTCTGAATTATAAATTCTAAACAATCTACCAGGACTAACTCTGTGATGAATGAAAATGGATTTGGATGTTGTGTTGGTGCGTGTGTGTGTGTGTCTGGTTCAGATTCTCTAGGCTGACGTCAAAGAATCTGGTCGTCTTTGTTATGACTAGATATCACGAGGCTTATAAAGTGATGACATGAGCCGCTATTTTGCCGTGTACGTACCCAGTGGGGGTCTCCCAGGTAGATCAGGAAATGCCAGGTCTGGAGACCTCGGATGTACGCTGGAGCTGTCGGTGCAGCGATCACAACGTTTCAAAGCCCGTCTGGAGGGTCGACACCGGTACCGTTCGTCGGCGTCAGCAGGTGCTCTTATTTTGAAAGGACGTCGTCTGGTTGTTAAACGACGAAAATCTCCCGCTTCACAGTTCTTAGTTTAAAGAAGAAAACACATCTGGCCAGGCTGCGCTTTTCTTTAGGATGATGGTGAATAGAACTGAAGTCAAAATGGAACTGACTTAAAATGGCGTTGCCTTGTTTTATATCTCTGAATTGTTGATAAGTTGGAGTAAAGTGGATTGGACACTTGAAGTCAACACCAGATTCTCCTGCGGCAGCCGAAAGCTCTGATTGGTTGGAACAATGTGTCATGCGTTTCTATGGAGATGAGGATCAGTATGTCTGTGCCGTAGTCCTGTTTTCATTAAACATAATTCATGACATATTTATTTCACAGATCATTCACTTGATTATTGTTGATCAACATCTGTTTTGCTTAATAATTTTAATCACAAATAAAGTACTATGATTAAGTAAAGTTTCTTCTTCTCCTTCGGACTCTTCTCCTGGAATGTAAACAGTCTGAGGAACACCCGACCTTGGTTTTTCTACACGGTGTTATTGTGCACAGGGGTCAGCTGTATGGAGTTGAAAACAATGAACTTCATAACCTTACATATCCCCCCTTTTCAAGGTCAATGTGGTCCTTCAAGAGACCACTTGGCCGTTGAACAAACCCAAGTTATGAAGAATCTTGACAACAGAACCGGATGCGATCCCAAGGGAACAGCCGTCTGTGGTGAGGCACGAACTCCACGCCGGAGAACAGTCTCGCATACTCCTCAGGAAGAACACAAGTCAGCAGGTTATTAATCATTCCCCATGGAAGCCATAAACGAAGCAACAGCAAAGTCATATCCTCACGGGCAATAAAGCAAAGCAGGAGCAAATCTTGAACGTATCCACGAACAGGGTAGTATTCCAATTAAAAATCGATTGTTGTATCCGCAGGCAGGGTAATATTCCAAATAAAAATTGAACTTTGAAAGAGTACTTATCGTAATCCACAAAAAGGGAAGAGCAGGTGACAGTAATCCCAACGAATGAGGTGTCCCAGCAGCCATGCCGGAACCACAGTCGTCCAAGGCTAACGAGCCGGAGCACCACCCAGGAGTAGTCGATGCAGATGACGAGTCACGGATCCACCCCCAGGAAGCAGGATCCTCACAAGCTCAGCAGAGGAGAGAGAGCACAGTGTAGGCACTTCAATGTAGACACGACAAAAGTGCATTTCATGTCATCAAAGAAATAAAAATAATAAAAACCTAACTCTATGAGTGCCTTTTGTACTATGTGTTAGTTTTAAGTGTAAGTACCCATTAAGTGAAGAAATGGATGCAGCACTGACTGTGTAAGATGCGAAAAGGAATTATGCGAGAAGCAGAAAAATGAAAGAAACCCTAACTGGTATCAGTGAATCCTCACTGTAAATACTTGTGTCAGGACAGGGCAAAATTGGTTATAGCCCAGTAGGATAAATCCAAGAATTGATAATCACAAACATAATTTTTCACTGTTAAAATCAACTGGTCAAAGGTACTATAAAAAACAGAAATGTAAATCAGTACTAAAATGTAAATCAGTGGTTAGTAATCATGTTCATGTTAATGTACCCTTAAGGAATTGTGATTAGTAAAGATTAAAAAAAAAAAAAAAAGTTTGGACAACAGTACTATGTGACCTAACCCACTCACTGTTACCTGGCCTTTTACCTGACTCCAGGAGCCCACAGCACGTCCGTCTCAACACACCTTAAGTCTGCACGTGACGTATAACAGGAAAGACAACCATGTACACTCACAAACAAACAAATTTGTGTAATCAGAGATAGAAATCTGTGGAACCAACGGGACGTATTTATCACCTCCCTTTTGGAGTCGGTGGATTGTTGTTGTTGGTATCGGCCAAATCTGTGGAACCCTTGTGCAGTTTGATATGGTCCCTGTGTACCCATTTGTAGACGGGCGCCTTGTTTTTGTCGGCGATCTTGATCTAATACACGACCGGAGAGATCTTATCTGTAATCAGGTATGGACCCGACCATCTGGGCAAAAGTTTCTTAGCCAGCTTCCCCGAGGTCGCATTGTTGTTACCCGTTTTGGGAGCGAAAATGTAGTACCAGGCCTGGTCACCTACATCGAGTTCGGAATGTGAGGCTTTCTTATTGTAATAAGTTTTTCTGCCTTCAGCTGACTTTTCCAGAGATGCCTGTGCGAACGAGAATGCTGCAAGCAGGTGAGTTCGCAGGTTCTGGTCGTAGAAGTGATGGTTTAGAAGAGTCTGAGGGGGCCTGGCTGGCGGGACTGACGCGATGGCGTCGTCCGAGCAGTGTTGGCACGCAGCCAAACCCATGCCAAGAGGGCTACGTCGGTTCTGGGCGTAGCGCACCTCGATATCGAAGCTTTGAAGAGCCAGCAGCCACGAAGCGATTCGTGAACTGGTCACCACACCATCTCTGATGCGCTGACTGTTAAGGAAGGTCACCGGCTGGTGCTGTGTCTCAATGATGATTTTCTGTCCGCCAATGTAGTTCGCAAAGTACTTAACTGCCCACATGGTGGAAAGCAAAGCCTTTTCACAGTCCGAGTATTTCAACTCAGGTCCAGTCAAGAGCTTACTAGCATAGGCCACGACACGCCTGTCGCAGTCATGAATCTGGTAGAGACCAGCACTCAAACAGTGAGCTGAGAAACCAACCTCAAGATGGAACTCCTTGTCACAGTCGGGGAGCGCCAAGCACGGAGCCGAGCACATTGCGGCCTTCAGGTCATCCATGGCCTGCTGGTGCTGCTCCGCCCACTCGAACGCCACATCCTTCTTCAACAGATTAGTCAGAGGTCGTGCCAACTCAGCGTAATGTTCCACGAACTGACGCGAGTAGTTGCAGACCCCCAAGAAGCTGCGAAGTTCGGAGACGTTCGTCGGAGGTGTGATGGTGGCAACACCCTGAACCCTGCCAAGCTGAGGCTGCACTCCCTGTGGTCCCACAAGGAGGCCAACGTACTGAACTTGCGACCTGCACCACTGTCCCTTGGCGAGAGAGATCTTAGCACCCGCCGCCGCGAGCTGACCCATGACATGGTCCAGCTCGGCCAGGTGGTCATCCAACGTACGCCGACGAACAAGAATGTCGTCGACATAGATGAGTGTCCCACGCTCTCGAGCATCGGGGCAGGCCTTGTTCAAGAAGATGTTGAACTCAGCTGGCGAGTTGGAATAACCAAAAGGACACCGGGTGAAGGTGTACTGCCGGTTGGCAAAGGAGGAAGCAAGTTTGTGTTGGTCCGATTTGTGGACGGGAACCGTCCAGAATCCAGACGCAATGTCAAGGGTGGAAAAGTACTTAGCATCTTTCACTTTTGGAAGCTCCTGCTCCAGGCGTGCCATAGGCCACCTAGACAAGGGGACCTGTTTGTTGAGTTGCCGGTAGTCAATGGTAAGTCGCCACTTACCATTAGGCTTCAGTACCGGCCACAACGGAGCCGAGTAGGTGCTGTTGCAGGGTCGAATGACCCCGTTAGCCAAGAGGCTGTCAATGATTTCCTGGACCGGTTCTATGGACGCCAGGGGAATCTTGTATTGCCGCACAAAGGACGGCGGTGCATCTGGCCTGGTAGGAATCCGGACTTCATGGATAGTGGTCAGACCACAGTCCAAGGAGTCAAGTGAAAGAAAATCCTGGTACTTTAGCAAAAGTTGTCTTAGCTGGTCTCGCTCGACATCGTTGGTGAGAGCATCCGCTTGGTCTATGACAGGGGTGTCAAACTCATTCTAGCTCAGGGGCCACATTGAGGGAAATCTAGTCCCAAGTGGGCCGGACCGGTAAAAAAAAAAAATAAAAATCAGATTGTTTTCTTTGTTTTAATACAATCAATATGAAACAAGGCTGGAGCCTGAGGACAGTGTAGTACAAGTACAACACCTGAAGTGTACTTGAAAATTTGAAAAAAATAAATAATCCATACGTAATAAAAAAATTCCTTAGTGATTCAAAAAGCTTACAGATCACATGGCTAGATCAGTTTCATACAGCACTTAAAGTATATTTGACTCATTTTACTTTACATCTTTTAGCTTTCACCAGCACATCAACGTCAGAAGTCACATCCTGAGTGGCGGCCAACTTCAGGATTTGATTCAAGTTCTTGTGTGAGCCTTGAGCGCAGCTTTGTTTTATTTATACTCATTACAGAGAAAACTAAGTTTATTTTCACTTTACATTGTAAAGTATGAAAATAAAGTTTTCACAACCATCTCGCGGGCCGAATCCGGCCCGCGGGCCGCATGTTTGACACCCCTGGTCTATGACCTTCTCAATCTGTAACAGAAGTTCCGGGGGTCTACCCAGTGGCTTCGAGAGTGGTGGTGAGGTCAAAATCGCGTCCCCCCGCGAAAGACATGCCACCGAAGGGCGTCCGCCTGTGACAGGCCACGGTTTGTACGGCTTTGGCTTCCGCACACGTGCAAACAGTTGTCCGGACGCACCGCTGATTCTAGCGTCAAGGCGTTGGAGACAGTCCAACCCTATGAGCATGGGCATCGGCATCTCCTCGCTGATGTACACGAGGTGTTTAAAGGACATGCCTCCTATCGAGATGTTGACCTCAGTCGTCGCAGCCGCGGGCGAGGGAGCGCCATAGAACTCGTCAAAATCCTTTGGGCCCGAAATGAGTGTGGGGGGTGAGATGTCCTCCCCCCTTTGTTTGCACATGCTGCTGTAAAGAGCTCCCCTGATGAGCGAGATGTCCGCTCCTGTGTCTAATAATGCGACACAGCGATGTCTCTGATTTACAGTGACCTCCACTGCGGGCCTATTAGATCCCTTTCTCACGACCAGAGGTGCAAGCAAAATTTTCTCAGTTACGGCGGTGGTAGTAGTGGTACTGCGGTCGTCATCTGCGGGTTCATCGCCTAACATCGCCACGGATGGAACGACCGGAGAGGTGTTGTCGCTTTCCTTTGAGGTGTTGTTGTTTTCCTGTGAATCAGAACCTGTGAAAACATCAACCTGCAGCATTTCAGTCTCATTTTGCGGCTTCTCAGGCAAACACGGAGTCTCTGACCGGGTCTCCTGAGAATCACGCACAAATTGTTTGACGCCCTCGACGTCTTTCTGAAGATTGCAGATCATGTTCATCATGTTAGTCATCATTGGAAGGAAAGTGTTTTGCATCGCCTGAAGTTGAGATGATAATTGCATCGTTACCTCTGAGTCCATTTTCAAAATAGTAAATAGTCTTTTCTTGTTTTATTTACCAATTTATTCTTCGAATTTTGCCTTCTAATTAGATGTTTATTTAGAAACAACCTTACCTGTAGATCTTTTAAAGAATTAGTTACAGGGAAGCTTGGCTGGTGAATGAATATTTTGGGCAAAATTGCTCAATAATGCCAAAAATATCATTGTCATTTGACCTGTCCAAGATGGCGGGTCGAGCTACGTGTCGGGCACCTAAGATGGCGGACCGCCGCGCATGCGTCGTCCGACACCCGGCTTTTATCCCCATAGCAATCTCACGATTCTAAACACCGCAGCGTGTTTCAGAACCGCCGCTAACGTTACCTTAAAGTACTCCGTACCGGAAGGTTTAGCGGATTAAAGGACGCAGTTCCGCTGCGTCGGAACGGCTAGAAAGCTTCGCGGGACGCGTTCCCGAGCCTCCTTACCGAGAGTGGCTAGTTAGCCCGTCGGTTAATGCTAGCGAACGCCCTGTAGCGATCAGGGTCTCAAAATTGCCTCGATCAACCAACGGGCATCTCGCGCCGTGATTGAAAGGGTCTCAACAGCGTATGCAATCTGGATGCAGTATCGCTCTGCGGTTGTTCTCGGCTGACAGCGTTTACCGAGCAAGTCAAGCTACGGCAGGTGCTAACGAGAATTCCGACTAAGAACAGCGCGGATCCTGCGCTCATCGAATGGAAATAAATTTCCGACGGAGTCTTCTGTCTCCGATTACACAAATGGATGCACACAGTGTCACAAACACCGCGACAAACAATAAACAGACGGTTCCAATGCAATTAAACAGGAGAAATGTTTACCCTTAGATGTAGGCCTCAAAACTGCCGCCAGCACACGTCAGCACTTAAGGTGTTTTGATGAAACAGCACCTCCTGTTGGAGGGTGATGAATGTGCACCCCCCTTTCTGAGAGCTGAATGAGGAAGCGCTCGCCTTTTTCTCTTACACACAGACACTGAACCAAAAATCCCAAATAAAATGTCTCAGAGTCGGCACAAAGTGTAATAAACTGTGCAGATATCAAGCTAGGCTCGCCATATGTAACGGAATCAAAGTGATGTAACTATCTAAAGTTGTATTTTAATACACTGTTAGTAGTTCACTTTTTATAAACAGAAGAATAGGCTGTTTTTATCATCAGGGAGTTTAATTAAACACTCTGTATTGACTTTGAACCAGAACCTGCGAACTCACCTGCTTTGCTTTATTGCCCGTGAGGATATGAAGTTGCTGTTGCTTCGTTTATGGCTTCCATGGGGAATAATTAATAACCTGCTGACTTGTGTTCTTCCTGAGGAGTATGCGAG
This sequence comes from Nothobranchius furzeri, assembly GCF_043380555.1. Taxonomy (NCBI): domain Eukaryota; kingdom Metazoa; phylum Chordata; class Actinopteri; order Cyprinodontiformes; family Nothobranchiidae; genus Nothobranchius; species Nothobranchius furzeri. The sequence continues at coordinate 42,703,185 of NC_091749.1, forward strand.
ACTGTTCTCCGGCGTGGGGTTCGTACCTCACCACAGATGGCTGTTCCCTTGGGATCGCATCCGGTTCTGTTGTCAAGATTCTTCATAACTTGGGTTTGTTCAACGACCAAGTGGTCTCTTGAAGGACCACATTGACCTTGAAAAGGGGGGATATGTAAGGTTATGAAGTTCATTGTTTTCAACTCCATACAGCTGACCCCTGTGCACAATAACACCGTGTAGAAAAACCAAGGTCGGGTGTTCCTCAGACTGTTTACATTCCAGGAGAAGAGTCCGAAGGAGAAGAAGAAACTTTACTTAATCATAGTACTTTATTTGTGATTAAAATTATTAAGCAAAACAGATGTTGATCAACAATAATCAAGTGAATGATCTGTGAAATAAATATGTCATGAATTATGTTTAATGAAAACAGGACTACGGCACAGACATACTGATCCTCATCTCCATAGAAACGCATGACACATTGTTCCAACCAATCAGAGCTTTCGGCTGCCGCAGGAGAATCTGGTGTTGACTTCAAGTGTCCAATCCACTTTACTCCAACTTATCAACAATTCAGAGATATAAAACAAGGCAACGCCATTTTAAGTCAGTTCCATTTTGACTTCAGTTCTATTCACCATCATCCTAAAGAAAAGCGCAGCCTGGCCAGATGTGTTTTCTTCTTTAAACTAAGAACTGTGAAGCGGGAGATTTTCGTCGTTTAACAACCAGACGACGTCCTTTCAAAATAAGAGCACCTGCTGACGCCGACGAACGGTACCGGGGTCGACCCTCCAGACGGGCTTTGAAACGTTGTGATCGCTGCACCGACAGCTCCAGCGTACATCCGAGGTCTCCAGACCTGGCATTTCCTGATCTACCTGGGAGACCCCCACTGGGTACGTACACGGCAAAATAGCGGCTCATGTCATCACTTTATAAGCCTCGTGATATCTAGTCATAACAAAGACGACCAGATTCTTTGACGTCAGCCTAGAGAATCTGAACCAGACACACACACACACACACACGCGCACCAACACAACATCCAAATCCATTTTCATTCATCACAGAGTTAGTCCTGGTAGATTGTTTAGAATTTATAATTCAGAAATTAAAGATTCTCAAACGATCCCATCTCTCTCTCTTTTCTTGTCTCAAAGTCAATACAGAGTGTTTAATTAAACTCCCTGATGATAAAAACAGCCTATTCTTCTGTTTATAAAAAGTGAACTACTAACAGTGTATTAAAATACAACTTTAGATAGTTACATCACTTAAATTCCGTTACACATCCAACACACTTACCTTAAATTTTAAGAACCCAAATTTTCTCAAAAATAAATTTCAAGCTGTTATTTGGAATGTAATTTTAAAATAAATTGTAGAATTTTAGACCACTTTAATTCACCTTTTGCTATTTTCACAAAAACATTCAGAAAAACTATGGAGATTTAAACTTAAGTTTTGAAAATGGTGAGCAGTAGAGATATGTACATTACTTATTCTGATTATTTACTAATTTACAGTATAGTTTTACTGGGTTTTACATTTATGTCTGATTAAATAATATGCATTTATAGTCTGTGTGAACAATAATTTGATTAATTAAAGAACATTGTTCTCCTCTTGTGTGGCCAGCAAATACCTAGGAGTAGCCCTGGCCACCCCAGGCCACCCCTTGGGGATGCCACTGGTTGCCATAGATTTCTATAAATGTGCCAATAAATAAATAAATAAATAAATAAAGGTAAACCTAGAAGACTGAGCTAAATGGACAAAGAAATTGATTTTGTTTATTTCCATAATGAATTTCAAAGTGTCAATGCCAGCAAATCAACGTATTATTACCACAGCTAGGTGTCATAAATCCGCCATGCTGGCATGGTGAAACTCGAGTTTTGCGGCATTCGTTCTACCTTGCTTGGTAGCAACATTGCGGTAATTATCTGTCTGACCTGTAATAAACAACCTAATTCTCCCTGATACCTCTTCAGATTGCATTGTTTTGTAAAAACAGCTTTAGATTTCACAAAAATGACATCTCAGTAGCGCCAGTGGCAATATTTTATTATCAGACTGTGTCTGTCTTTGCTCTGGATGGTGTAACATAGCAGGTCCATTAAAGCTATGAAACTTTACTGTCAGAAGTTAGAACAGCTGAGGTTAAGTTGTAAGGAAAATAATAAAAAGTGATTGGCTGATCACCGGCTGTTCTGATTTTTTTCCTTCTCTAGAAATTAGAATTGGACCTCATGCTTGAGAACCTCTGAGCTCAAATGTACAACTGTCTTCCAAGGTCTGAAGTAACCCAAAAAACAACTAACTAAAACGAGTTGCCACTTCTTTGATCAACAACTGATGGCAAATGTTGTTGATGGTGTGATCCATTCATGGTAAAACATTTTATCTACTGTCCATCTTTAAGGACTGAGTTAAAGTCTGAGGGGTTTGGTTTATGATGAAGTATGGGGACCTAAAATTGGGGTGTGAGGGTGACTTCATTCAACATGCAGGAGACCACTTGTCTGTATCCTTAATAAGACAGAAACACCAAACTAGGCTACTTCAGCACTCCGTCCAGCAGGAAAAGTGCAGAGGAAGGGGTTTTACCCCTAATGGAAGCCATTAATTATCATATACCCTGATACTTTCCAGTCATCACAATCTGAAGTTAAATGGTTTTGTAGAGGGAGTACTGTCAAAGATAGGGATTTTATTGTCCACAAAGGGTCTGTTTCTCAGTGTTTCATTCTGTCTGGAGTGCACTTAATTGCATGTACGGATTGTGGGGCCATCTTATGGAACAGGCCGATGTTATCAACAGATGAATGGCCACGCAGGCTAAAGGTCAAGTCCAGCTCTGCTGTTTTGACTCCAAAAACTCCTGTGTGCTCACGCAGCTTCCTCCGTTTTAATTCCAACCAGCTGGATGTGCATGCTTGATTACGTGCTATTCTGTGAAGGTAATTGAAAAGAAAAAAATGGCCAAAGTTAAGGTAAGCTGTGCAAGCTGCATTTGTTTAGTTGGGCTGAATAATTGGAAGAATAGATGCTAATTTTATCTGATCTACCTGTGGGAGACAAAACGTGGTATTTTTTATTCAGCACTATCTGGCATTCTGCAGGAACCCATAAATATATAGAAATATTAATTTGGCAAAACAGGAAGGACAAATCAATCCCATAAAAACAGAGCACTTAATAGAGTTCTATTAAACGGGCTCTAAAAGCTACACAGAAATGGCCACTCCACCGCAGGAAGGGCACTGAGAGGACACGCTGTTTTCACTAGGATACAATTTAGACAGAATAAAGTCATGCTCCATTTTCAGGCAGCTCTGACAACTGCTTTTTTCCAAATGACACCTGATACCATCACACCTCCAACGCCTCCCTACCATCACTGAGCAAGAGACGCACTGGAAGAAAGGTCTGTGTGGGAGGGGGGAATCACTGAGTGCTGCTGTGGAGGAGTGTGTGAGAAATCCGACGTCAGCGCTGCAACAGCTCCATCCCACCACAACACAACTGGCTCCGAGTGTTGGTGTGTTTTACGTTCCACCTGGTGTGTGGCGCTCACAGGGAAAGTTTCATGTTCGGTGTTGCAGTTTTGGGGAAGTAGCCGGGTCTACGAGGTCACGGCTTTCTGAAAATCGTTTCAGGGTTCTGTTTTCCCTTTTCTCACAGGATGGGTCTGATGTAAATGTTGTCAAAAGTGAACGTGAGCTGCTTCTGGCATTTATACACAGCTACTTTTATCCATTATGTCGTTGGTCATTTCTTGGGAAGATCAGTTGTAGTTCTTACACACAGAATAATGATCCACAGATGCTAACCCTCTGAGGGACATGGTGACGGACTCCATTCCTCATTCAACCCACTTGAAATGAGACAAATGTAGATTTTGCACTTCCTAACATTACGGCTGTGTTATATGCTTGTTTCCACAAATCCTCGCAATAATGCTAAATTGAAATTACTTATTGGAAGATGGCAGTAATTTGCTTTGGATTTATTCCCATCAACTCTTCCATATGGTCTGAATGGGTCCACCTCTTAAGCGTTTTCATCTTTGTTGTTTGTCTTTGAGCTTTTTCAGGACGGCAGCGACACATTTTGGTATTGGCTGCATTGACACTAGCTGTTAGCCAATCAGTCCTTAAGGAAACAAGAACCATTTCTCTGACCAGAGGGTGTTGTATACAGAAACTCCCTTTAACCCTAACCTCTACTTTAACTTGTTCTGTTGTTCTTGAATTACAGGTTTCTGTGTCATGGTTCGACTGCACGCTGCTCTCAGACTGTTTCCTCATCATGCTAAGTGTTAGCTGTGTATGAGTTTGGCGTGCGCACTCTGTGATTGACATCTAAGCGTAAGCGGATGTCTAATGCTATTGGCTAATGCTGAGCAGCACTCAATTCAAATTGATGGGACACAGGGGGCGGGAATAACAAAAAAAAAACCTGACGTATTCCCAACATTATATCACAGAACAGGGTAAGCCTTCACTTTTATGGATTTATAAAAATACAAATATTTCCTGAAAGGGGGGAAACTCCAGATTCCTGCTTTAAAAAAGCAGGAAGTTAAGAAACATTGAGCTCACATTCGTGTCACACACTTTATGGCCTGAAGGAATGGAGCCAGCTTCTCTGATTGGCTGAGTCCCTGTAAAGATTTTTTGCATCTTTTGAAAACATTCATATTCGAGGGGGGTGGAAACATGAAGGGTGAGAAACAAAAGTTCCTTGAGTCAATTTTTCATCTCTGGTGTATGATCATGTCACAGTTTTAAATATGATTCAAGTTTTGCTCAGTACAGAGAGAGAGAGAGAGAGAGAGAGAGAGAGAGAGAGAGAGAGAGAGAGAGAGAGAGAGAGAGAGAGAGAGAGAGAGAGAGAGAGAGAGAGAGAGAGAGAGAGAGAGAGAGAGAGAGAGAGAGAGAGAGAGAGAGAGAGAGACCACGACCACTATGCAGCTCTTTACTGCAGGTTATTAAAATTTTGTCCAGTTAAGCCAGGCGTACACTGTGCGACTTTTTCACTCGTAGCACTCAGCTTCAGCTCAAACTGTACGACTTCCTCGCAGGGCAGATCTCACGAGTCATGCGCTCACACTGTACGACCCAGTTATCGGTTGCGACCTGACTGCTCACACTGTACGTCTGGTAGTAACACGTCGGCCCTAAAAATATGCTAAAAATAGCAGTTTTTACACAACACGTTAGAGTTTTTGGTCTTGTTTTGCCTGTTGTCCTTCGGGAGTGCTGCAGGAGGACACACAGGGATTTATGGAGGTTGGATGAGGAAAACGAAACAAAGAAAGTAAATCTGTGTTTTGTGATCAGTTTAATTTGACATGAACACGACAAACACGCTTTCTTGACAATCTTTGTGAGTAAAAAAAGTGTAGAAATTAAAACGAACAACGTGTGTTATTAGGGAAATAGCAAGGAGTGGTGTTGATGCAGGATTGCGCATGCGCCGTGAGCGTTTCTGATACATTTTGGGTCGCAGCTGCTCGCAGCGCCGCTTCAACAGTGCGATACCCTCACGAGGGACAAGCAAAATATTAAACACGCCAGAAGTCCGTGCGAGCTCACGACTGCTGATCGGCAGTTGGTCACGTGGTGTTAATAACCTCTCGTAACCCCCTGCACACTACACGACCACTCGGCGCAAAACTCGCCCCGATGTCGTGGATTCTCGCACGACTGGAAAATCGGCTCAAAAAAGTGAAAAAGTCGCACAGTGTACGCCCGGCTTAAGCGGAAGGTTGCAGGCTCAATCCCAGCTCCTGCCAGAAAATGCTGCTGATGTTTCTTTGAGCAAGACACTTAACCCACCTTGCCAGCTGGTGGTGGTCGGAGGGACCCGTGGCGCCAGTGCTCAGTAGTGTGCCCCACGGCAGTTGTGGCTACACAGACAGCTCATCATCACCAGTGTGTGTATGTGCATGTGAATGATTGTGTTGTGAAGCACCTTGGGGGGTTGTAGAACCTTAGAAGGTGCTACACAAACACAGCATTTACCATTTACACACAAAGCCCATTAATTTTCCAGCCACTTAAAGGCACACTTGACAGTTTTGCTTGATTTTGGCACCTCCTAGTGCCTTTTATCAATACTCTGAGGTCAAACCGAAAATGAAACTTATCTCCTCGCTGTGTGTTCATCTTTTTAACACCTTAATCCAACTGCTGAACTCTCTCCGAAGCCTTTATGTGTTTCTAGAGGAGAGATTCATCACTAAATCAAACAAATCAGCTGTGCTGACCATCAGCGACATGATAGAAACATGCTGGAAGCAGACTGCAGCGCCATCATGTCAGCTCCACTCCTCCACAGCTCCCCCCCCATCAGCAGGGAGTGGACCAGCAACTCTGAAGTTGCAATTGGGGTAATCTGAGCACTGAGGGCAGTAGGGTCTGAGTGACATGCATTAACCCTGTAAAGGGTCATTTTAGCACATACTGGCTCGAGAAAATCATTTGAAAATATGAAACAGTTGCACAGCGTCCCTTTACATAGAAGATCAGTTCCTATCATGAAGAACAACTGTTTTTCACTAGAACTGCTTTAAGGGTCTTTGAACATGAATCGTTGCTTATTTTTTAATAAAGTGGTTGGAATGACTATAATCTGGGTAGCTGATTCAACAGGATATGTAAAACCATTTGTTTTGACACATATCTCATGTTTCTGACCCAGTTCCTAAGAAACTTCTGTAGAACAAATTAAATCATTAATGATTCACCATCCTACTCTATCATTTTATTCATCTGTTTCTTCACCCTGATGAGGAGCGACAGAGAAGCTGGAGCATGTTAAAGCTGGTCAAAACTTCTTAATGCGGAGCCGGTAAAGTATTAACCCGAAAACGCCTGGCTGAGTGTGTGGTGAATGGGCCTAAGTAGAAAAGATTTCCCTGTTGGTGTGTGTTAATTAGACTGAAGTAAGTGGGGCCTGCTTCAGCTTGTCTGATGGTTGACCTGGAGAGATTACCTTCTCCAGCTACTCCCATTCCGGCTCCCGTCCCTAATGCCACCTTTGTTAAGGTGGCAGGGTGACGTTGGCACCATCTCTGTCTTGTCACATGTGAGCCAAGTGGTTTGTCCCATCCAACTGGGCAAAGAGCCAGATTAGTGCCAGAAACAGCAAGAAGAATTTTTAAAAAGGAATTTTCCTGGTAATAGTGAAAGCCAATAGTGACATGTTTTTTTTCCATCATTCCGCATTACACAATTTTACCCGAGTGTATCTGTGCATGCATGGAAAAGAGAAGAATTTTATAAACAAAGGTGATACCGTGCAAAGTCCACGGTGTGAAGTAGTGCATGAAGTAGGGGTGTGCAAACCTTTTACTCTTGCAACTACAAGTCCATGCATTCATAAGAACAGTTGAATTAAATGAAATAAGAGCTGGGGATAGTCCAGTGGATTCCAGCATATGCTGGTTCGCCTCCATAAACCCCACCATTTGCTGCTTTTGTCATGCAGGCAGGCCATTCCTCTCGCATTCAACAAACACCCCCACCCCCATGCGGAGTATGCGAGGACACCTGGTCTGGATCGAGAAGCCTACAGCGTTCCGGAGATGTCGGAATTTAATTCCCTGGGATTAGCCTTTAAAATCTACCTAAGGGTTAATCAGCATGTAGCATCACATCCCAGCAGCACAAGTTTTGTTTACACCTACACAAGTAAAAATACATGCTCTGATGGGAATGTAGCCTTAAAAACAGATTGCAAACAGCTCCATCATCCTGTAAGTAAATGTTTATTTCACAGTTTCACTTCCAAAGATTCATTTAGCTCTTTAAACATGCATCATTTGTTTGCATTAACATTCAAAAAAAAAGTTTGTTTGGCAGGCAGAGAATAAGCTATTTGCTGCATTTACGGTGTTATGCTGACGTGAGACATTTGCTAACCTCAGCCTGTAGAGAAAGTCTGGGATAAAAAGCTTTTCCCTTAAATCCCAGATAGTCCCAAAGCACCGAGGAGGACTTAACCGGTGAGTGACAGCAAGAATGGGAGGTGGGACGTGGTCGGGGTCTTATGACTGGGCTGGGGTTGAGTAAGAAGGTAAATATTTAGGTCAGCAGTTGACTCTGAGTGCTTTTTTTGGTCGTTTTCAGGGTGGAAAGCTAAGTTAACGGAGAAGGATGTCAACTGATGTTAGAGATATTCAGCATGAAAAAAGGAACAGATGAGTAAAATGGATTTTGCTGTGTGGGTGGGTGCAGTTGGCTTTGGGGTCTGGGGTTGGCACCTTGCAGCTGCCCTCTGTCTATGTGGTAAGGTCAAAGAATCCGCCAGTCCCCCCCCCAACACACACTCTGATACACAGCTGCTCACTGTACAGTCAGTAACACACACCGCACCTGTCTGTGTGATCCCCGGCCAGACTAGACATGCGAACGGGCTCCTTCGACTTCTGAAGCTCCTTTTTTAAATTATTTGTTCCCATTTTTTATCTCACCCTGCTACGTCTAGCTCCTCACCTCAAAATAAAGTCACGTCCTTTCCTCTCAAAAGTGTTAACTTCTCATTAACTTCATTAACTGAGAACACGAGGGGGTCTTGGATCATCCAAACGGTTCACCGCAACGTTAGGAACATTCATTAACAGGGCTACAGTGATGGATTTTTACTGAGATGTTAGGAGATCAATGCTGTAATGAAGGGCATAGCGTGTAGGCGGAAGCATTTATTATCATTATCAGGAGTAATAAAACTTTTGCCCCTGAACGTTGGGTTTCCTCCCACGTAGAATGAATGTCAGTGTTAGGCACCGGCCGTCTTAATTGGCTGAAACACAGCCTTAATGGTGTCAAGGTGGCACTGCATTACCAGCGCCTCATCGCTCATTTTATACGGACAAAATGGAGGTAACCGTGTCGCCAGCTAAAGTTCAGGATCACTTCATATAGCACATGAGTGCTTCGATAGCCCGGCAGATTAAAACATTTAGATGGGAAATGATGTGGGATCAATAAATAATGAGTCAAAAATGTCATGTGTGCCACTCAATCACCCACATTTCACTGATGTAGCTCCGGCTTATCGGAGGCAGCAAATTGCCCTTCTGCACCGGCTATGAATATGATTTGCATTCTGATTTTCCACACTAAAAAAATCACACAAACACAATTGCATTATTCCAGGTTTCATTTCTTACCTTTCTGTGCATTTCCTAGAGTAAATGTGGCAGCCATCAGGGTTGTAATATCAAGGTGGGATGCAATTCCCCTAAATTTAGAGCAGAAAACATGTTATGAAAAAAACAAATTTGCTTTTTCCCCACTTCTTTAATATAATCCTATAGCTGAGAGATGAATGTAAGAATAGAGAGAATGGGTTATTTCATCGTGAATCAGAGATGTATGATTCAGCTCCACCTTGGGTCCAAGTATTAAACTGTTGGCTGTGAACCTTGCCACCTCATCTGACCTTTGGAAAAGATGAATTTTCTATAAATGCAGTCGATGAAGTTAATTCAGCAGGACGGTCGCGGTTCTACAGTCTGTGGCACGTTGCTCATCCACAGAGCCATTTCAGCCCTCAAAAGGTTAGGAGTTGTTGACACAAAGCAAGAGTAAAATCGTTCAATTCCCGCACAGTTTCTCTCCTAGTAGATGTACCTAACATTAACCAACTGGCTGCTCTACAGATTTATTTTGTATGAAAGAGAACATTTAGATAGATTTTTAAGAAGGCATTAAAGTTTCATCCCAGTACGAGGAAATGTGGCCCAACAGAGTGCCTTGAGGGCTGGTACTGTGACAGCGGTTGCAACAAACCCAGATGAGTACGAGCTGATTTTTGTTTCCTTCTTCCTTGTACCACATAGCTGATTGGATTATGTTTGTCATTTAAGAATCTGTAATGTATTACACCATGACCAGCCTGTCACATATTCTTATTGTAAAGAAGAGTAAAGATAACTTTTGGGGAACTTTGGGTTACTGTGCAACCTATTTTTGTGCATCTAGCAGCACAAACATCAAGCTTCAACTAGAATGCATCTAAATGCACTAAACTTTAGCAATCACATGGAAATTCCTTTTTTTTTTTTTACAGAAAAACCTTTTTTTAGGCAATTTATTAACATTTTTATTAATTTGAAGTTATTTTGATCAATGCGCTATAATCACTTTTGAGGGCTAATTAATTATCGGAATACCTTTCTGTTACTGTGCTGCACAGAGAGACAGTCTGAGGTTCTATTAGGATTCGCACATGTGGAAGGAAGGCTGTAATGAGATTTAACATAGGCATGCTGAAGCACTTTTAATTCATGCCTCAACAGAACAATAACCCAAAACACACTTCTAGGAGTTGTCAGCCATATTTAAAGAACAATCAGTTAGCTAGAATTGTGACTGTAATGGAGTAGAAGGAACATTATCATGATCTGAGCCCTGTTGAGCTGTTTGTTGGAGCAGCTTGACATTGTTGTACAGAGAGACGCTCCACTAAAGCCACTTCCACACATCGGCTCCGCTCTGCCCGCCCATCCCAGGAAGCATGGGGTGAAATCTAATCTGATTAGCAGGAGAAACGGACTAGGATCTGTCAAAGGTCTACCAGGCTGCAACTGCTGCAAGAAGCATCTAGAGTGAGGCAAATATTCGTATTTATTAAAAGCTTATTTTCTCAGTTTGTCTATATGAATTTGCTAATAAAATTAACTTTGTGTGAGTTCTCATGACAATAGTTTGGGGTTTATTACAAGTGATGGTTGCATGATTAAAGCTATAACATATGGTTAAACACTTTGATTAAAAAAACACAATTTTTATCAAAGCAATTTGCACAAAAATATCAGTTTTTCTCAATAATATTCACAAATGTGAAATTTAAAGACGTTTTTTCTTGAAAGGTTATCGACAGTAATACATATAACCACTTACCTCGATACTTAAAACTCTACTTTTTCAAGTAAATGTTAATGCCTGGGCCCCAGACAAACCCGATAAAGCCAGGTCATACTGTGGAACGTACATGGATCCTGATACGTCAACTTAAAGGACTGCTGACTTAAGGGGAAACCAGCAGTCTATAAATAACGTTCAACTCATTAGAAACTCTATGTCTGTCAGAAAAGTCACTTCTTTGCAAAAGACTGGAGTTATTCTGAGTAAATATATCTTGGAGTGTTTGTGTATTTTTGGAGGATTAAAAAGTTGCTGATGTGTTTATTTAATAATGAAATAATGTATTAGTGATTTGCTGAATGTAGAACTTGCTCTAGTTTCTATTTTAAACATTACAAGAAAAACAAATGTCATCAAAAGAAAGCTTCTACCGACTCCGCAGAGTCTGACCTCTACAGGAGGTGAGGAGAAGGCTAAATAGCAAGAGGGGAAAGGTCACAATTAGGTGAAATCTCCGTTTTTCCGCGGTAGTTGGAAAACAACGCTCTGGCACAGCGCGTCGCCTGCCAACGTGCTGGGGCTCACAACGCGCCGGAAACAAGCGTCTGGTCACCCATCGTCATTTTTCGACGCTTCGGGTGTGAGGATGTGTTGACAACCTATATTAGCTGTTGGTGCTTATCAGAGAAAACAGCAATGATCTGTTTACCTTTGCATTATTAAGAAAAACCTGTGTTTGTATTTAAATAGGCAAATACGTGAAGATAAGGTGTTTCAGTGTTTATGCGATTCTCTGCAGGCTAATTCATGCCTGCGTTAATCCAGAAGTCTGAGCCCAAGTGGCTGAGCAGCTCTTAAACATGGGTGGCCCAGATGGATCACAGAGAGTTTGGGACTCAGAGAAAATATCTGCATGTAGACTGAAGGGCGTGAAGCATTTCAACAGGGCTACACAGTCAGGTGACAAATGGTGCCCGAGACCAGCCGAGCACCAGAAATGGCCTCTTAATTAATCAGAGGTCAGCATGGCGGCTGAGCCCAGACCGTTTCCACAGCGAGAGGCAGCCATCAGAAAGAACACTTACGACTCCAGTCAGAGCAGGATTGCTTCTGTTCCCTTTTTTTGTCTCTGATGTACCTTTTATAATTTGCTCCTTTATTTTTGGTGTTGATTATTTTATCCTCCTCAGCTGACTGAGTAGCTTTTGTGAAGTGCTTGCACCTGAGCATCATCTCACATGGCCTCAGCCTCCAACCTTGACACAATGCCATCTGTAGCCTTATTTAAGGTAGTAAATAAAGGAGTGAAGGGTGGTGCACCTCTCTTGTACAAGGCCAAGCCCACACATTCTCCTCTGCACCCTCAGGCCAGCCCACACCCATCCCCTGGGGCTGACCTTCCCACTGCATAAACCCGAAGGGAGCTTATCGGCCCTGTGGGAGTAGCACGGGCCTTCTGTCTTCTGTCCGCCCCTCCACATAACTCTACTTTCCCACCGTCTATCTCCCCATCTCTCACTATCAACACATTCATCTGTCCACCCGTACTATCAGACTGAACCTCCCAGACTTGAAGACCTTTGTGATTCACCCATCTGCTTGTCTTTTATTGCTGCTATGTTTGTAATTGTGCCTCCATTTAATTAGCTCCTCCTTCATGACTCAAGAAATTATGGATCTGAGATTTTAAATCAGAGGAGACGGGATTTAACAGACCGTTTAAAATATTATTGCTTGTTTTGATGGGCTTAAAATCTAATTTTATAAATGATCAACACAAGAGTTTCAGAGCATGGGTGAAGATATAATTTCCTACAAAATACGCTAAAAGAATCAGGTTTAAAATACAGATAAAATCAGATTAATTAACGATTAATATATATAATTAATTATATTAATATCATATATAAATAATATATAATATTAATTATATTAATACCATATAATGACCAGTTAAACTTATTGGAATGTTATCACATGGCCGTTATACAATGAAAGAGTCAGTACTCCAGAATAAAAGGACTAATCAATAAGCTCACCAATAACCACACACACACACACACACACACACACACACACACACACACACACACACACACATCTATCCATCCACCTGGACAGCCAAGACCTACATTGATTTATCCATCCGATATATCCTCTCATATGTAGAACATCCTGCTGATTCAGTCCCCACAGGAAAACCAGGACACCACATGGAAGTAACCATGGGGTCTCAGTTATCAAACATTGCGTAGAATCCTTACTAAAACCGTACTTAAGCTCAGCAAAAAAAATGTACTTACGCCAAGTAGGTTTGTGATCTATCAAACATGAAGTACGCACAGCTGCAGGCAATCTCCGCTTCATAAATCAGAGACTAACGAGAATGTTTCTCAGCTGCATTTTAGTCACATCCCGCCCCCACCACGCCCACTTACTGCCATAAATAGTCAACGCAAAGTGCCTTGTGGACCTCATGCATATACATAAGCCAGCTGTTGCAGCGCTCCGCCAATGACATTACGACCGTAGATCAAGGCAGATCAAGGAAGCGCAATTTCACAGAAGCAGAAGTTGAGGTACTTGTGGGTGAAGTGGAGAAATGAAAGGAAGTGCTTCTGCAAAACAAGTAAGAGAAAACCCACGGAGTAGCACAGCGTTGCTGAAGCCGTCAATGTTGTGAATTCTTCAGAGAGATCTGTGGCGGATATAAAAAAAAGATCCAATCGGGATTCGACTCCCAGGTGAAAGTCATGCATGCTCACCAGTCAGCCAAAAAGAGATCTCCCTTGTTCAACTAGCCAGGGCATATTATCAATCGGGTCACAGTGACAGGACACACACCGTCACAGACGCATGACATTCTGTCTCAATCTGTCCCCCTGCTGACATTCTGCATTCCGTATTCTGCACTTCAGGCTGTGTATGTGTGTGTGTGAGCGTGCGTGCGTGCACGTCAGTGTGAGTGTGCACGCATGTGTGTGTACGCGCGCGTGCGTGTGTGTGCAAGTGGGGGGTCTTGTTCTGTGTGAAAACGAAGCAGTACAAGTGGTAATGCTGCAGGATTTCATAATTTTATCCTTCTCAGCAGCAGCACTGCAGGTGCTCTCCATGTCCAAAATGTGCGTAAGCCAGGTCCTTAGTCAACTTAAAGTTGCGCACAGTTTTCTGCTAAGTTTTCTTTCATAAATCCCAAAGTTTGCGTGGAAAGTTGCTTACGCAGTTAGACCCCGTTTTGTGCATAAGCAAGCTTGATAAATGAGGCCCCAGATCTGTCAAAGACACCGCAGCAACAAGAAGACGGGAACACAAAGTCACATAAACATCGAAATGAGGAATGAGGAACATCAGCTGAGACAATCTAGTTTTGCAACCACTAACATAGGGCACCACAAGGGGTTTCTAAAACAGAAGAGACAGAAAATTAAGAAATCACAAAAAAATAGGAAATGGGCGGGGCAAGCTAGGACAAAAACATGCAAGAAGTGCCAACCAGGATCAGGCAGATCAGCAGAGTTTCCTATACAAGTATTGAGATGCAGATCCCACTTTTGCACCAAATAATGGGGGCTGTCAGGAAGCGTGTGTGCAAGTGGGCGAGGATGTTCTTGCGTGGAGGATTCTCACACATCTGCGACCCTGCTTCTCTAATGGGATGCAAATGGGCTTCTTTTGTCTGGCCTGACAGACCTGGCTGGAATGACCCGTCACGTTCAATGACGACTTCAGCTTCACATGTACACGGGAAGATGTTCACACTGATACACCGATGTTTATGCGTGCAAGCAGAATGCACAAGGCCTACACCCACATCTGACTTCTAAACAGACGTAGAACATTCCAATAGAAAGCTTTAGTTTTAGGATAAACAAAAAGTTTTTTTCATTGTAGTTTAAAATGTCTTTTTTTTTTGCTTTTTTTTTTGTTAAAAGAGCAAAAGCCTCAAGCACCGAAGCAACATTATTACTATTCTGTTACAAGTTTTGTTTGTGGAGTTTTTTTTTTTTAGCTTTTTTATTAAATTGTTCTACAGTATTTTCAACTTTTACTAAAATAATTTTGGGGGGTATAGAAAATATTTTACTGTTAATGGATGCAATTGAAGTTGGAATGAATGATTTTTTAAAGACGTTTTTTGCTAATTTGCGCCAAAAAAAGTGTCAAACTTCTAAAACAAAATCAACAATGGGGCTTTATAACTCTGTAGCTCAGAGAGACTTCTCAGTAAAAACACCAAACAAAGTTTAAATGAGTAACTGAGAGTTCGACTTTATATGCATGAAGTTGTGCTTTGACATATCTTATGCTTTTCACAAAACTGTAGGTTGAATTTTAAGATTTTGAGATTTTTTAAAGGATAATTAGCAGTTTGGTTTGCTTTTAGCACCCCCTAGTGTCTGTTAGGCAAACCAGAAACTTACCTCCTCGCTGAGCGTTCGTCTTTTTAACACCTTAATCTAACTACTAAAATGTCTCCACAGCTTTCCTTAGTGTCCACAGGAATGATCAATCACTAAATCAAACAAATCAGCTGTGTTCATGATCTAAAACATGCAGGAAACGTCTTGGAAGCAGACTCCAGCGCCAGGTATGTCAGCTCCACTTTGACTAAGTTCTTCAGGAACTGGACAGGCACTCTGAAGTTGCAAGTGCAATATTCTGGCCACAGAGGGCGGTGGGGGTCTGAGTGACGTTTCATTAACCCTGGAAAGGGTCATTTTAGCACATACTGGCTCAAGAAAATGATTTCAAAATATAAAAAAGTTGCAAAGTGCGGTTGTTAAACAGACAATTTAGTCTGCATTCCTTTCTGCCACTAATGCTGTCAGAGCCTGGGCAGCACAGGTGAGTGGTTACCATGGAGATCTGAATGAGTCACTATCAACAGCTTTAACATTATGTTGTGTTAGAATTTGGGGAAGTAGCTCCATCAAGGACATAATTTTCACTTTAGAAGTGGGGGGGACACGGGGGGGGGGGGGTATCTTTACAGTATGTTCTAATGGGAAACCGGCTTCAACGGTTGTTTTCCGCTTGGTCCTAGTGCTCAGCCAGTGTCAATTTAATATAGCGTAATATTATTTTTGGATGGTAAAAAGTGCAGGGGTCAAAACTTGACTTTGGAAAAAGTGGGGGGGACATGTCCCCCTGCCCCCCCCCCCCCCAAATTACGTCCATGAGCTCCATTGAAACACTTTAAAACATCTGAAGATAATAATAACAATATTACTCAATCAACACAACTTTTTTGTACTTTAGTACGTTTCTGATAATTATTTCTGAATGTTCAATAAGAGATGCTCTGAAGAAGAAGAAATATGTGCCATGTCTTTTTTCTGTCTTAAATCCAAACATGTCCAAAGCGTTTCACTGAGCTGGCGAGTTGCCACAACACTGCTGAAATGATTTTAACTGGCCACTCTTGGAGTTGGGGGGATGGGGGGCTTAACATAAGGAGGATGGAAAGGAGGGGTGGCAATACGGGGTCACACACACACACACAAGTGGAAAGGGGGAGAGGGGGTTCGCTTTTTCTTTATCTGTGGGCTTTGGGAGAGAAAAGAAGGAAGCAGGAGCGAACGCAGAGAGAGAAGACCAAACCAACCGAGGAGAGATGGATGATGGGGGAGGGACTGGAGCAAGAGCGCTGCTTATTGGTAGGCTGTGGTTCTCGCACTGGATGGATTGACTTAGCACGGGTCGAATTACATACACCATTTGCCGTGCATTACTTTGTTTTTCTCCCAGCCGCAGGAGAAGTTGATTCAGTGCGACGCGCAAAGGTCCGTTTTTGTGTTTTGGATTACAGCATAAAGGATACAAAACAATCCATTCAGATGAGGTGAGTCCCTCGTTGCTGCTCGGATGCACTTTGTTACGCCACGTTTATTCTAAAGTCGTGGGGAAAACTAGAGAGAAGTCTTTCTGGGAGCTAAATATTCCTTCAGAACACGTCGCTGTGCAGATTTGCAAAACTGGCTGCAGAAATAGTTCAAATCCGGACTATGTGTGGACTTCAGACCAAACAGTTTCTTGTTAGGATTTATTCATTTCAGGGTGGAAAAATAAACCTGTTTGTGTTTGGAAGCGTTTTTCCTCCCATGGAGTAGGAGAGAAGCAACCATGAAACTGTTTACGCGTCCTCGTTCTTAAGTCAGTTTGCTCTGTTGAAATTCTGTCTAATGTTGAATTAATTTGGATGTTAAAACTGTTACAGTCACTATATAAATGTCTAAAATAGTAAACAAGCCCGTAGGGTTATGTCCATCTGATCTTTCTTCCGTTTGGCGGATATTTTTACGCGCAGCGCGCACCGTTTGTTATTCTCCAGTCACACCAATGACTGCACTCGTTGGAGGGAGAGCGCATCGTTACTGTTGATGTCTTCTCCCTCTGATTTCTGAACTTAATCGTAGTGGAAGAGGCTGGTGTATTTGGTGTATAGGGGAGGAGGGGGGCTGTGTGGTCGTGGCAGAGCCTTGAAGATCACTCATCAGAGCGCAGAGGGGCCCGGGAAGGAGAGGAGAGAGAACCGGAGACAAAACGCTCCTCTGTGGAGAGCGGAGCTGAGTTCTAAGCGCATCTGGAGAAAAAGAGGAAAAAGTGGGTCCGGATGGAGCTTAAAATAACAGGAATATCACAGGCTGGGCATTCCCTCACAAATGGATTATCAAAGGAATATAACAATCAGTCGGACTACCTCATTCATGCGTGATTACTTAAGGTAGGTGTCCCGTGCTGCTCCTCCTCCTCTTAACGATTAAGTGAGAAATATGTAGTTTTTATGACAAAATTCAGTATTTTCTTATCAAAACACCTTGTGAATTCTCTAAAGGAGAAATTACTGCCACCCTTCATTCTATTCATAATAAAGTGAATCTCAAAGTAAACGTGCAATTCTTCAAAATCAATTTCTAAAGAGAATATTTTAGGCTGACAGTAAAATAGAGCTTTCTACAATGAGCATTATCATATCTATTTCATTTACAAACACTAAAATCTGCTCCTGTTTGTAACCGGAGGTTGCTTCGTTGTTCATTGGAAGAATTAAAGTCTTTTCTTTTTATTTCTGACTCTACATAATGAACTGGAGGGTAATAACTGGATAGATGGGTAAATGGTGGGCTGTTAAACAATAAGAAGAGAGGGGCGGACAGTTAACGTGAAGGCTGAGCTGTTCCTCCTCTGATATCTTTGCTATTTCTAAATTTCCCCACGTTTCTTTGCGCCATCATTCTATTAAACAACTAAAGCGCTCCCATCCTTTTGCAAGTGCAGAAGCCCATCCTTGTGCATGAATTAAGTGCTGTGGAGGCAGTTAAATGCAGCCCCATCGCTGTTGTCACTCCACCGCTGTCCCCAGAGTCTTTGTTGTCTTTTGTATGAATCCTACATGTGGACTAAAAGGGGGTATGAAACGATTTGCCATGGACAAACTCAGATGCCTTTACGCTTCAGTCTGCACAAAGCAAGCACTGGAGCCTGGGCTTGAGCATGAAAACAAGACTAGATACATGTGCAAACTTAAAAATTTCACACTAGCCACGAAAACAGAACAGCAATATTAAAAAACAAAACATCTTATGGTGCAAGAGTAATACCTCAACCTGGAGTATAGAAGAAAGTGTGGCTAAAGGTGTTGAATGAGAGAAAAACTAAACCTTAACAATGAAAAACTCCTTATCCATCACCCGGACATGTTTACATTAGTGGTCAAAGAATCTGCAAATCTGTGCAGAAAAAAATCTAGATGTGCACATCTCCCTGAAAATCCCAAGTGTCTGAACTCTTGCCATTGAGATCAGAGGGCTTAGCTCTCACTGTAATTACAGACGTGATAGAGGGCAGGAACACCACATTTTGGCCTGCTAAAAACATCAGAGAGCCCCATGTTTTTCATTTTTATTTATTTTTGACAGCACAGCTGACCTGAGTGTGTCACAGCACCTCGCTGGTCACGGGGTCAGAACGTGGTGACCAGAACGACCACCGTTAACCTCCACTACAGCCAGCTGTAACCCCAGAACAACCACCATTAAACCGTACAGTGATGAGTGTTAACCCTTTATGGCACCCCTAAACTGCTGATCACAGATCGTTCGGCACCTAATAGATGGAGGAGTAAAAAAGTTGAACATGAGTGCAGCATTTGGGTTCAGTTTGTTTTGTTAGCTTTGTTACCCCGTAGCCCCACCCCTTTCAGGACCCCCAAAACAACTCTTCAGTGCGTTTGTCCACTGATCGGGGGTGGGGCTCTATTGTGTTGTGCAGCCCAAAGCCCCTTGTCTCTTGGTCACACCTGCAACTAAAGGCTTTTGTGCTTGACTATAGCTGAACTACTGCTGAGAACAGCCATTCTCTTGTTTCACTCCTCTCTTCGCCAAGAAAAAGTAGGGAAGCACAATTTAGGATGGTACTGCCTTCCTCTTCTGCCAATTCTTTGAAGCAACAAGTCCAACCAACCCAGTCAGAAGTGATATATATAAATAGCTTGCAGTTAGGAATGCTGTTTATTACTTTGGGAAGGAGGGAAATGGAATAGAAATAATTCTGGAGCCTGTGCGGTAGCTGCACTGATCATCTGACTCACTCACTCACTCTCCGATGTGCCTGCCTCTGGGTTCATTTCACAGAACCGCACAAGAGAGCCCGTCATGCTTTGTGATGTGCACGGCTTCGGACTGAACACCATGCGTGTGCATTTAAACTTACAGCAAAGCGTGAGGAATGAAACGCCTGAAACTCAACTCCTGAGTTATCTGATTTCTCGTGTTGTTAGGTCTACAGCTTAACTCGGTGCAAGATGACAAGTCGAGCAGCCTCGAGGAGCAGCGGTCATTGTTCTGCTGGGATTACATCCACCCATCACATTCACACACAATTTACGAAATCTCACGCAACGCTGTTGTTTGCCATCTTTTTATTATCCCCAATTCCTCCCAGAAGGACCGCCCTGCAAAAACACATCCATCCTGCGCTGCAATGGAGGTGAGGTTATGGCTTACATGTGCCAATGAAAACACCGCTAAGAGGAGGAAAAGTGTTGATCTGTCGTTTTAAGCTTGGAACATTAAAGCTGGAGCTGTAACTACCAGAATGGGGACCAGCAGAAACAAAAATCCAACAGATCCCCCTCCCCCTCTGCGTTTAACACCATGAGTCTGAGCCAATGGCATCAGCAGTGAAAGTGTGTGGTGGTAGGCCACTCAATATCCTGTAATAACAAGCAGAGTGAGGCAGGGCTGAATGGCACCGAGTTGCGTGACAATCCAAGCGTCTCTAGACTTGTCGAGGCCTACGTGTGCATGCACGCACATATACACCCACAGACACTTTAGGGCAGGAACCAGAGAGTGCAAAGACACTGTCAACAGAAAACAAACTGGCCTCGCAAGAGACTGAGGAGTAATTTTAGATCACTGATCCTCCAAAAGTGTGTTTTTCTTTTCATTAACATTTCCGCTGGGCTGCTAGGAAAGAATCAAGCCGAGTCCCTGCTTATTGTACGTTGTCTGAATCGTTTAGTGAAGGAGGTTGAAAGTAGAAAGTGCTTTTGAAGAGGCTGCATAGAAAAGGACTGTAAATTCTGACAAGTACGGAAATTATTTTTACCTGTGAGCACAGCCACGTTTGGGCGATGAGTGCAGCCTGCAGCTTGCATGATAGCACCATAAACTAGAACTGCCGAGCTTGGTGTATTTACTTTTCATAGCTCCTCTGTTTCTTTTTTTTGTTTTGTTTTGTTTTGTTGTTGATGAGCATTTGGTATCTATTCTTGTCCCGAGCTTCTCTTTAAAACTCAGCAGTTTATTGCATGGATTTTAAAATAGCACATTTCCTTGTGCATGGGTATGCAAACCAGGCAGTAAAAAGAGCTGTAATCCTTTAAAGAAACATGTTTTCAGAACTGTTTTGTCACTTCTTGTGTATGACGTAAATTCCTTACCAGTGATTTGCACAATTCTGTGCATCATTTCATTCTAGAGATTATTTTATGTCTAAAGGAAAATCGCTGATTGTACACAATTAGCAATTAAACACAGAAGAGAGATACGTCGTTTGGTCTTTATAAGCTCCTCATTTTGTCAAGACATCAAGCCTCTAATAACTATTATGTGGACTGATGAAGCTGAAGCATCGTTCTGCATTACCCATAATTAATGACACTGCTCTCTCAAAGGCCTTGATATCCCACAGAGTTCTGAATGGCCATGATTACACCCTGCTCATGACTAAAACACCCTGGAATCACACTCCTTCCAACTTGCAGCCCATTTCATTAGTCAGTATGCGTTCTTTAGATCAACACAGGACAGGCAACACCTGGGAAAAAAAGCAGTGTGTTTTACATCAACGTGTTAGCACAAAGGTTGCTTTAATGTAATCTGCATGTTCATAAAAAGGCTGGCATTCTGACAGACACCGATGCCATCAGGTAAATACAGCCCTGTCTAATTTGTGTCTTGACAGTTGTGTATAATTAATTCGTCTGACAACCCTACGTGTCATGGATCATTCTGGGTGTTTTTCTATTGGAGAATATTCTATAAGTCTAGGGTTAATCAAAAATCACTGTGTTGCAAAAGTGATTTAGACTTGCAGAGGATTTACTTTGCTACAGTGGTGTCCTGAGATCTATAGATTGTCTTTTCTGGCTGATGATCGTCCGTGTTTCCTGTGTGGATCAATCAAAGCACTAATGGCCTGGCGGACCTGGCTCACAGACAGCAGTGGAGCAGGTGTGCTCTGGGGCTAATTGAAAAATTAGTCAATAAAATGTGTGTGTAACCCCCCCTACACACACACACACACTTTGCATTATATCATTTGAAAGAGTGATTATGTATGTGCAACCTTATGTGTATGAGCGTGTGTGTGTGTGTGTGTGTGTGTGTGTGTGTGTGTGTGTGTGTGTGCATCCCCGTGTGCCCCCAGCTAATCCATCCCTCTGCCTGTGTGACGTCTCCCAGTGAATTGTTTATATCCGTTCAGGCTTTACCTGCATGAATAATTTGTTTGCCTTATAAATATTTGAATGTATACCAGTCATTAATATGCAGACACGTTCTGTCCCAAAAATACTCCTTTGCTAACTAACATAAACATTAAACCGCTTCCACTCCCACAGTAAATGATTACAAGTGCAGCTGTTTGGTTTATCATAACTGTAATCAGACGCTACATAAACCACTATCAACCAACATTACAACCATGTCAAAACATGGGTGATAATGCAAAACTGAGAGAGTGAATCACTGCGCAGCAATAAAGAGAATCGGCTCTGAGGAGATGGCCGCCAATAGGAGCGCTGGTAAAAGTCTGTTAAGGTCAGAGGAGAGGCTACTCTGCCAATGGCGATGAAGTTGCAGTGTGCTGATTTGTGCTGTGCCTTGCCCAGTAAAACCAGTCGAAGCACAGATGTACTGAGACAGCAGGCCTGCCATGTCCCTAACAGGGTGGACTTCCGCTGCATCCAAACACACACAGAGACACCCCACCGGTCATTTGGCTGACCTTCCCTCAGACAGCAGATGCAGGGAGAGGTTAAGGGGAAATGCCAAGCTGGCCACTGAAAAAAAGCCATCAATAAATCAAAAGAGAATGTAAATGGTGCAGTATCGCATCCGCTGCCTGTGGTTTAGCTTTTGTTTGGATTCGACTCAGGGGTAACCTCAGAGCAGTGGATGTAGCATGACATTTATTGCAGCTAAGGAACAAAAACATGCTCTTCTGTGTTGGTCTCCAGGTAACATTTCCACCAGTGTGAAACAGGAAGTGTCGTCTGTGAAGCAGCCATGGGCCAAGGAGCTGCGCTTCTGCTCAGTGAGCTTCTGCTGCTGTTGCTGACAGCTTCACGCACTCTCCTTGCAGTCAGCTTCCCGGAGGACACCGTGCCCCTCAACGTCATTGACGCACACTGTGAGTATAGGCTCTAGGATGAGCTCATCACTGGCAAAGGTGGATAATACGTACAACCCCGCCTGAAAAATACACTCCTTGCACCTTCTGTCGTTGCTTATAGAATTAAGACAAAATGCCTGCAGTCACTTTGTTTCCAAAGTGTCAGCAGTTCGTTCGCCATTCTCATACTCATAAAGTCAATCTGCTGTATGGTCATTTGTTGCGAGTGGATTTCATTTCCATTTTAGTTGCAAAGCGAGCTGCTGACATAAGCACATAAACACAACCCAAAGACACACACATCTGATTGTCGAAAACATGCACCGCACTTTTACCTGCAACAGGATGTCTTACACTACAGCACAGAGCCATTAAACAAGCAACAGCTGACGGAGCTTTATGTGATCATTAATAACTGTGTGTGCGCGCGCGTGTGTGTGTGTGTGTGTGTGTGTGTGTGCGTGTGTGATGGCTCTGCAGTTACTCTGAAGTACCCTGTGTTCAGAGGAAAGCTCTCTGGCAATGAGTCGCAGCATCATCTTGACTTTCAGCTGATGACCAAGATACAGGACACGCTGTTCATTGCTGGCAGGTAAATTTAACACACACACACACACTTGCTCTTTCTTTCTGTCATAATTTCCTTTCACACATCCCCCATACCAATATACTCAGTCACTCTCTGGCAGGTAAACAGAGGCATACGGGTGAAAAAAGCTCTTAGTGTTATTGGATCTGTGGCTTCTAGCCCTGCTTCTGATGTATATGGCCGGTATTGATTGTGGAAAGGCGTCTATCATGTCGGCCTGACGTGCTTTCAGGGATTTCTTGGCATCTTTAAATGTCTTTTTGTATTTATGGGTAGTGGAATTAGTGCGAGTGCAAATATTGTGGCAGGAAATTACTTTGACATCATCAGAATCAAACGTGCTCCCCGAAAGAGCACCACAGCATGTACCTTTTTGTCCCTTTTGTTGTCATCTTCAGTAAAAGCAGCAGGTTGCACTCTAAAGAGTGATTACAGCCTTCCTTTAAAATTAAATACCAGTTAATCAAAACAGTTATGGGTTGTTGTTACAGCTCCCAGAAACAGTTCATTGTAAATTAGGTCATTGTCTCACAAAATATCTGTAAAACAATTAGAAAATTATGCAAACGAGCTGCTTATTACATCACGTTCACAAGTTTTTAAAGTGTGGGAGAAAAAATAAAAAGGAGAGGTGACTAGAGAACAGCGTATGGGTTTAAATTCAACCCTGTAACTGATTTTATATTCTTTTTTTAATCCTATAGCCTCCAGGAGTGTGTTCCTTGTTGTGTTTGTGACTGTGTTTTGTTGTTGTGTGTCCACAGAGATCAGGTGTACCTCGTCAGTCTGAGGGAATCCTACAGAAATGAGATCATTCCTTACCGGGTAAGATTCTCGCCACAAGCTGCTCTCTCAATCCGCAAACTCTAAGAAAAAAAATAGTTTCGTAGAAAACACAGAGTCATTCATCACCGACTGGACAGGTTGTAAAATGAGAGTGGTAAAAGGAGGGCTATACTGGAGTGTGTATGTGTGTGTTTTTGACGTCCTCGTGTCTAATACACCATATGGGCTTTTACAGAAGTTAACATGGCGATCGGGCCAAGCTGACAGAGAGATGTGTGCTGTAAAGGGAAAACACAGAGTACGTATTAAAAACACACCTTTTGAACTGACACTGAGAAGAAAAAAAACGCTTAAAAAACACCTGTGTGTGTTGTGTTTGTTTCCAGGATGAGTGTCACAACTTCATCAAAGTTCTGGTTCCCAGAAATGATGACCTGGTGTTCATCTGTGGCACCAATGGCTTCAACCCCATGTGCAGATACTACAGGGTCAGTAAGCTGTAAATTCAGAGGCCTTTTTTATTTCATTAGGTTTGTCCGATTTATGCCGCTGCTTCGATGTACATATGTTTTCGCTCTGCCTCTCGACACCCCTCCTCTTAACGTGTGGGTGCTTTCTGCGTTTCCTGCAGCTGGATAACCTCGAGTTTGATGGAGAGGAGATCAATGGTCTGGCCCGGTGCCCGTTCGACTCCAAGCAAACCAATGTGGCCCTTTTCGCTGGTATGGGTCAAACACACATCCGCCTACACACGTAGTTAGTCTTACAGAAGAAAAACTAATGTGTTTCTACTTATGCTCTCATTATCACCTCCGTGTCTTTGCCACAGTAAAACTGTGCCTGCAGCAATAGCAACTCTGCCAATTAAGCCTTATAAAACAAAAGAGTGGGGGGAGCATTAAAGAACAGCAATGTTATCTTTGTGACCATTTTTGTTCTCATTTTGTTTTTTTAGAAGGAAAGCTGTATTCGGCAACAGTTGCTGACTTCCAGGCCAGCGACTCAGTCATCTACCGAAGTATGGGTGATGGATCAGCCTTGAGAACCATCAAGTATGACTCCAAATGGCTGAAAGGTGAGCAAATGGCTCCTGTTTAGCTTTCGTGGAACCACATAACTGATAGTGGAACAGTTTTGGCACATCTTTAGATGTCAAGAATGCCAAGTTAGTAACAAAGTTATGCAGAAATGCAGAACCTGTGATTGGTCAAGTGAATTTCCCTACTGTGGGATTAATATAGTCTACTCTACTCTAAAACCTAAAGGATTGGGACATACAGTCACAACCATGTTCATCCTCACCCAAACAGGAATTCATGCATTGATTTTGTTGGGTGTCCCAATAAATTTAGCTATATTGTATTTATGCTTGTGAGTAACCATAGAATTGAATGTAAATAACACTTAATGAAAAGTTGACAGTGTTGTAAAGGTAACATTCACATGAATCTTTATGAAATGTAGAAAATTGGACTAGATGTTAGCTCATCAGTCCTGTGGGATGTAAACTCTCCAATTGGAGGTCATTCGGGAAGCTGTTTATTAGGTAATTGTGATCATATTTAATCGAAAACACATTTTAAATGACCAACAAAAACTCCTTAAAGCCTGTTCCAAACTTTCTTATAAGTTGCTTTGGTTTAAAGTGCCGGCTACCTCATTTTAATGAACAAACGCAAACAACAAAGTGGTGACAGTGGAAAGTGTGTGTGTGTATGTGTGTGGTGGTGGTGGTGGTGGTGGTGGTGGGGGGGGGGGGGGGGCACACACACAACTGTCATACTGTGCCATGTAATGAAAAGGCACCGTTTAGAAACCCTGAATCCTAATTTTCTTTCTTCTTTCCTGGAACTACATGTATCCACCTGTCAGAAAACCAAATGCCCCTGGTGTTTAGCATGTACGTACGTGACTGCCAGGGCTGTTTTCAGAGTGATAGAGGCCTCTCCTGCCTTGCCAAACTCCTCGGGAAGATGGCCTGTTCTCTCGCAGGCAATCTAGGTCACCCGTCATGTAGTGCCTTGTACAAATCTCTGAAATATTCAACATGCACAGTGGTGGTGACGGTGCAGAAATACACTTTAACTCTCTGCCGGTGTCTCTCCCTCAGAACCTCATTTCCTGCATGCAGCAGAGTATGGAAATTACGTGTACTTTTTCTACCGAGAGATTGCAGTGGAACACAGCAATCTGGGGAAGGTAAGACAGAGCACCTGCTGTTTATAACACATTACATTTACCCCACAAACAGCAGACCTTTTAGCCAAAAAAAAGGGGTTTTCGCCTCCCTCGGCGAATGAGTTTCTGCCACAAATGAGCCCGGTGGTAATGGGGTCCATTCAGGCATCGTCTCTAAATCACATCAAAATGCAAGAGGTTTCAAAGACCAGTGTTTGCTGGGAATGCTCAGCTAATGTAAAACTATTACACAGTGAAAGGATTTGCTTCCCAGAGACTGCACTCTGTGTCTCCCTCTCACCATGACTCTCGAGCAGTGTGGAGGGAATTGGTATGTTCCGTGTTAGAGGCCAGCTTCATATTTGACCATGCCTCATCCTGGGCTGAGCTGGACCACGCCACAGGAAGTCGGCATCCTCCATCAGCCACCAGCTACTAAATATTTCAGCCCGACTAATGCTGGGGTGCCACCTGGCCTCTGATGGAGGTTTGCACTGGTAAATTATTAAAAACATCCAAGCCAACTGTCTCGTGTACCTCGTTTATTCCCTATGCCTCAGTAATATGTGCAATCAAACACACTTTCACGTGGTGCAGCTTTAAGTAACTCTGGGATTTTTTATGTGGACTTCTTTTATGTTTGTTTAGTCAGGGTGAGCAATCTCCTCACACTAAGTTAAATATGAGCGCGTGTGCGTGTTCAGTCATTTGTGCTGAGTTGCTACAGGATGGAGTTATTTATTATTCAGCACGTTGAAGCTTTTTTAGTGACACTCGCTGAGAGGCCTTCCTCTTTCGCTCAACTTAGTCCTCTCTCCAACCTCTGCTCCTTGCAGGTTGTGTATTCTCGAGTGGCCCGAATCTGTAAGAATGATGTTGGCGGGTCGCAGCGGGTGCTGGAGAAGCACTGGACATCCTTTGTGAAGGCGAGGCTAAACTGCTCCGTGCCGGGGGAGTCCTTCTTCTACTTTGATGTGCTTCAGTCCATCACCGACATCATAGACATCAACGGAGTTCCCTCGGTTGTGGGGGTGTTCACGACACAGATGAACAGGTGAGTCAAAACTGCTGTTAGCGGGAATAATAACTGCTGAGCCTGGACATTTAGACGTCACACACTCGTGTTTTTCCCCTCTCTGCAGTATCCCAGGGTCAGCAGTGTGTGCCTTTACCATGACGGACATAGAAAAAGTATTCTCTGGTCGGTTCAAAGAGCAGAAAACACCCGACTCGGTGTGGACACCATTTCCAGAAGAGAAGCTGCCCAAACCTCGGTTAGATTCATTTCTTCTCTCATTTCAAAGTTTGACATAAAGAAAATCTATTAAGAGCGAAACAAAAGAACACTGTTCAAGGTGTAATTTCAGATGTAAAACATGTCACTTGTTTGAACGGCAGGTGTTAAACTCGGCAGCTGTTGTCCACCTGTCACAGTTCCTTCTTTTTTAATTTTTCCTTGTCATGGTTAAACCCAGTGAAATCAAATCTTTTTCACCAGTAAGGCACCAGGTTATTAGCTTTGACCCAGCACACGCATATGCCATCTGCTGGTGATTAAATAATTAATTTGGCATAATTAAAAGCATTGAATATTTAACCCATTTACAGTCAGCACATAGAACTGCAGCCCTTGCCTTGCATCCAAAACACAAAGTCCACAAAGCACCTCATTATATCCATAAATCATTGATGGAGGATAATCATGCTTATGTATATTTTATGTTTCCAGCTGAGGCCTTTTTTTTCTGAACAGGCACCTGCTACTCTCTCTCACCCGTCTCTCTGCATTTTTCATTCCATTCATTGTTCACTATCATTACTCCCTGGTGTGTGATCGGATTGGCTGATCTTCGACCTTTTGTGCTCTCCGTCTCAGACCTGGGAGTTGTGCTGGTCATGGTCCGGCTGCATCCTTTAAGAGCTCTGTGGAGTTTCCAGATGATACCCTACAGTTCATCAAGTCCCACCCCCTTATGGACACAGCTGTGCCTTCTATCGGGGATGAGCCTTGGTTCACCAAAACACGTGTCCGGTAAATATGCAAAAAAAAAAAAAAAAAAAAAAAAGAACGTGCTTGTGCTTTTTTTTTTTTTACACGTTCCTCAAAGTGTTAAGAAATAATCAGCTATATAATTAAACTCCATATGGGGTACAATGCAACTTTTTCATATTGTGTAAATTATTTTCTTGAGCCAGTATGAGTTAAAATGACCCTTTACAGGGGTAATGAAATGTCACCCCCACCACCCCCAGTAGACAGAATATCACATTTGCAACTTCGGAGTGGTGGACCTAGAAACAACTTGAGCTGACATACCTGGCACCGCAGTCTGCTTCCAGCACGTTTCCTGCATGATTAGACCATGAACACATCTGACATGTTTAATTTAGTGATGAACCGCTCCTCTAGAAACTAATGAAGGCTGATGACATTTCAGCAGTTAGATCAAGTTGTTAAAAAGACGAACGCACAGCGAGGAGATATGTTTCGCTTTTGCTTTGACCACAAATAATTAATAACAGACACTAGGGAGTGCTAAAAGCAAGCAAAGTGGCCTGATATCCCTTTAAAAGTTGAGTTTTAAAGCTTTAGAAATATTTCTGAGACAAAATAGTCAACTCCTCCAATAACGTTCCCTCTGCTGTTTATACAGCTACCGGCTAACAGCTCTGGCTGTTGACAACCAAGCTGGACCCCACAAGAACTACACAGTGGTCTTCATTGGGTCTGAGTCTGGAGTTATACTCAAGGTTCTAGCCAAGACCTCCTCAGATTTCCTGGGTGACAGCCTGCTTCTGGAGGAGATGGACATTTTCAACAAGGCCAAGTAAGGATTTGCTCTTTTTTATTTTTGTATTTGTGTGACTTTTGGTTTAAAGTGATATTTTAGTCATCCAATTTGTTTCTTTGTATAAACGTTTTACACAAGTTTTATCATGCCCATGACCTGCTTATAAGCCTCTGTTAGAAGGCAGCTTTTTGAGCCAACGGCCTGTCTGTGCTCAGGCAAGTCAAAAGCAGGCTGCTGTCATTTTAAATGTCATAACTGTTCAAACAGTAATTTATTACTTGGTTATTCTGGCAGAATTATGAAAAAAGTCCTGGATGCACCAGAAATGCAGCATTGTTCTGCTGGTGTTATTTACTCCTTTACAAAATTAAAAAATAAACAAACAACCGTGTTGGGCAAAACTGACAGCACTGTTAAAGCCCCGGTGTGTGGTGTTTTTACCGGTTTACAACCAAGTTCTGTGTATACAGTGCACACACTTGCTCTTTTTTCATAAATATTTCTCACCAAAATTAATTGTAAATACAGTGATCCCTTGCTACTTCGCTGTTCGTTTATCGCGGATTCACGACTTTGCGGATTTTTTCTTTGGAGCCTTATCCAAGGGAAATTCGCCGATTTGCGTTATTTTTCACCGATTCGCGGTATTTTTCTATGCGAAATATCAAGAAATTCCTGGTTTTTTCCCATCAATTTCATCATAAAATGCACTTTTTGTAATAAAACTATAAAAAAAACCAAGTAAAAAATTTTTTTTCTTGAGTTTTACCCACAAAAAGAGAAAGTGATCATACGATAATTCAATATAGTACTGTACTGTAAATATGGTGTCCCTACTTTGCGGATTTTCACCTATCGCGGCCAGGTCTGGAACGCATCTACCGCGATAAACGAGGGATCACTGTATTCTTCTCAGCTTGAAATGTAACATTTTTAAATACATAAACTGTGGTCGCCGCTCCGTGGTCATCCACCATCTTGAAATACAGTAGCTATTTAAGGCCATACGAGCTCTGGGTTTGCACTATGACTATAGCCTGAAAGAAACAGCAGGGGACAGCGCTGTGCCCTGGAAGCATGCAGTCTGCCAATCAGCTAAGAAGAAGATGAGACTAGCTGCACTGCTGCTGTATTTTGTTAGGACTAATAGGTTGACATAAACATCATAAAAGGTTTTTTAATTGCTTGAGTAGCTATAAGCTTCATGTGGGTTAGGCTAGAGAGATAATAGATTATACTATCAAGTTCATGAGTGGGCCACCGTAGCTGCAATAATATATCTGAACTGCATGGCGCTAAAGAGTCACGTTTTTCATAATGTCAATGGATTTCACACATAGCACGTTTATTCTTTTTAACCCTCCCACTGTCTTCATGGGTGACCCCGCAAAGAAAGTTGACCACTGAACAGGACTGATGGTTTATCCCTTGAGGTCCACGTGGCAGGGGTGAGGTGGTGCTCACTTCTCACTCCTGCCACGTGGACCTGAAGGGATAAACCATCAATCCTGCTCAATGGTCAACTTTCTTTGCGGGGTCACCCATGAAGACAGTGGGAGGGTTAAACTTTTAGACTTTTATTAGCAACAGCAAAAAACACTTTGATCTTGGCCACTCTCAGGATCACCATTAGCTTATCAAGTCTTGTTGGATGTAAACTCAGTTGTAGAGGCCATTTAAGAAGGGTTGTCTCTCAGAGGTACAATTCCTGTTATTTTGTGAAATAAACAAAAACTCTGTGTTACTCTTTCACCTAACAAGTGATTAGATCTACTGAGAGTGAAACTGAAGACAGACTTCTTTTTTGCCTTCCCAGGTGTCTGTCGAACCGTGAGGATGACAAGCGTGTCCTCTCACTGCACGTAGACAACGACGCGCACAGCCTTTATGTTGCCTTTTCAAGCTGTGTTATTCGTATCCCCCTGAGTCGCTGCGAAAGGCATTCCTCCTGCCACAAGTAAGTGATATTGCTCACACTGAGTGTTGTGCGGTCAGTCCAGGCTATGTGGCTTTATTGTTTTGTTTTTCCTGTTAATGTCATAAAGGGAATCATAAGAGTTAAACCTTCGGCCTTATGGTTAATGTTCAGTCAGTCACAAACGATAACGGTAACCCTTCACTGTAATGATTAAACTTGATGCGATTGTGTTTGTGTGCCAGGTCTTGCATTGCATCAAGGGATCCTTACTGTGGCTGGAAGCCTCATGGGGCCTGTGAGAAGATACAGCCTGGTGTTTTGTGAGTTCAAGACCCAGCCATCATACAAAACACAACAATTACAGATAAGAGCAAAAGAATCGTTTGCAACGTTCCAAATAATATCCATGTGATCTTCTTTGCTCCATTTTCAGGACTGGATATGAGCAGGATGTCGAGTTTGGAAACACGGCCCACCTTGGAGACTGTCATGGTATGAATCTCATCTCCATGCCGTTAATCCTGTGGCATGCACACACACACACACACACACACACACACACACACACACACACACACACACACACACACACACACACACACACACACACACACACCTTCCATGCAAATTAAATGCAAACTCATCCTTACATACACCGTGAGCCTACACACTCACTACCAGTAACCACTCCAGTAACAACATAAGTCTATGTGCAGTATTAACACACACATACAGTACATGGCCACCTGTAACTACCGCTGCCTGTGACAAACCAACATGGACATGTACAATTAAGGGTTGTGTTCAGCTTGTGCAGATGATGGAAATATTATTTGTGTTTCAAAACAAGAAAACAAACTGTTGGTAATACGTAAATGCAGCTTTCCCTTCATGTGCATCAGCTAAACACGACCCAGCCTGAACCTCAGTATTGATCAGAACCAGAGGGCTTCCAGCCAGAAAAATGGCACTGCTAGGGAGTGCTATGTATTGCAAAATAAACTGCACTCTTAGTGTCTCTTTTTTTTTTTTTAGTTCTTATTTATTTTACCGCTGAATTCCCTTTTAATGATTTCTTGTCCTTGTAATTCTTTTAGCATTTTTGGGCACTACTTCAGCGCCAGATGGCAAATCATTTGGCGCCCCTACCTCTGGTTAGTTTGATCTTTTACTCAAATGGTTTCTTTCCTTGAGTTCAGCATTTTCTGCCCTTTGTTTTCACCACTGCTCCTGTTCATCTTTTGCACCAAACAACTCCTGAATGCCAACGCTTCATTTTCCATGATCACAAACAATATCAAAGAGCAAGTCGCCCCTTACCAAAGTCTTACTACGCCCACAGTTCC
Source organism: Nothobranchius furzeri (assembly GCF_043380555.1). NCBI lineage: Eukaryota > Metazoa > Chordata > Actinopteri > Cyprinodontiformes > Nothobranchiidae > Nothobranchius > Nothobranchius furzeri. The sequence continues at coordinate 42,735,566 of NC_091749.1, forward strand.
TTTTTGAAAAATGTGCCTCAAGGCCAAAAGGCTGATCGAGAGGGCGGAGTTTTGGCAGTGAGTGACAAAGACTGCTTAGCCCACCCCCTTAGAGACTCTCAGTTGGAGAACCAAGGAGTGGCCAAGCCAGAGACTCGAATACTTTTTTAAACCACCGCAGTAGTGTAGCTGACATCGTGGCACTGGCTAGCATCACAAGGTACCACTTAGCCAATAGCAATGGCTGATTCAAATTCAATGTAGTGCACAGAGTTTGAACCTGAACAGGGCGCCAAACTGACAGCTTTAAGCTAAATATTTTCATTTTAAATAAGATGCATGAATTTGCCAAAATAATAACTACACATGTCTACAGCACTATTAGACACTTATTTTTACAGTTTATCCGTTTACAGTTTATGGGGGTGACTTGCTCTTTAACTCTCAGTCGATACAGATGCTCTCCCTTGGAAAGGATTCACTGCCTCTTTGAACTCATCACTTCCTTTCCTGAGTCACTCATTTTCATGCATGCCCAACATTCATCTCTTAGCACTCCTTAATGTTGTGTAAAAATTTGCTCTGAACTCCTTGGTCTTTGTTTCCCTCTTTTCAAAGTTGTAAAACAAAAGTATACTATAACGGATCTGTACATAAAAAACACTCCGCTTGTTGCTACTAATTGGGTTGATAACAGGATGCTTTAAACTCACCTACACAATTTGTTAACAGTTTGTTTGTCACCACAGACATGGAGTTTTCAACAGCACCAGTCACTGTCCAGCCAAGTGAGCCCATACTCCCCCCAGTTCCCATACCCAGTAAGAGCTCTAGCTCTGAGCCTGGTCCAGAGCTCTACGGCTCAGGGTTTCCACTGCAGGATGACCCAGCCACCTCCCATACTTTAAACTCTATCCCAGGGGGGCAAGAGGGTAAGACCCACCGGTCTGAGCCTGATCTGATAGCTGCTAGCAACTTGCACTGAAACGCAAAACTTTTTTACGAGCATACTATCAGTGCAAATAGAGTAGTACATAGCTTCCTACGTTCATTTTACATTTGTGTCAACTTTAATTTAGAGATTTGTATTGTTCTTCCTCTACTTTCTTTCTTTTGAACTGTCTATTACTTCTGGTTGTCCAATGACAATGTTTCAAATGATTGTTTGGGTTGTTTTACATGGGTTTCTGTTGAGTAGCTTTTTTGTTGCAGTCTGTGTTAAAGTACACACCAATAAGAGGGAATCTGCAAACATTTTAAGTGTTGGGCCTATTTATGGAAGGATTTCTGCCATTTAACATGACTAATATTATATAACGGACTGCTCTTTGTTGTAAAATGACATTACATTTTATTTGCATCAGATGGTTATTTCTATAGACACCTTTGACTCTTAACTTGGTTATGTTGGAACACAGAGCTGCAGTCACATGTTGCAAAACAGAATATGTTAGGAGCGCTGAAGCTACATAATTACCTGGTGCAAAAGTAATGCACAGTTAAACCCGTAGCACAGCTTGAAAGGCTATGAAATGTTTCAAATGGGTGAAATCTAGAATTGGCCCCAGTCTAAAAAACTGTTAGTGTGAAATTCTCTTTTGATCCCTTAAATTTATTGTTATTTAAGTTTATTGCAGATAAGACACTGATGACTGATAAGTACTCAACAGAACCCACTTCAAAAACAACCAAATCAACCCTTTAATCTTGTTTTTGTCTTCTGTACTACTATAGATTGGTTATTTAGCACTAGTGACAGTTTACTCTGGCTGGTAGATCATTGACTGGGCCTACTGGGCCGCACCCCTGCTCTAGCCACACAGTGGGTGACTAACTTTCAATGTCTGTGGTTACTAACAAACCTGGTATAGATCAGCAAACATCTTGAAATGTACAACGCAAACACTGCTTCTCTTGTCTTTTTGCTACTTATCAGCTGGTTGATCGCTTTTCATTGATTTGGCTCACTATCTCAGATCAGAGTATCCTTGATACCCTTTGGTGCTGGACGCATGAAACAGCTTCTTGTGGAATGCGGGTTGAGTCAACACTTGTAATTCCTCAAACTTTGCAAAACTAACACAACTGTTTCCTATAGATTTTGAAATGATTGTGGGTGGATAACAGTGACTGCCAACTTTTTCCACATTCATCCTTCATCTGTGCTCAGATGACCAGTTTATGGAGCTTGGTTGGGGTTCACTAGCTTGTGTGTGCTTGGAGGTGTAAAAGCAAAAAAATGGCATGTTGTTTTCATACAGAAACATGCACATTTCTGCTGTGGGGAATGGAAAGTTATGCATCATTTAGCTGCTTAAATCTTTTCACCAGGGGGTTAATCAATGCCTTACTATTTTGTAGGTGTTTGGGAAAATCGTACAAGTGACAGCAACCAGATGGTCCACATGAACATCCTGATTACCTGCGTCTTTGCTGCTTTTCTCATGGGTGCTCTACTGGCTGGTCTGATTGTGTTCTGCTATAGAGACTCTTTCCTTCACAAACCAAGACATGTCCACAAGGATACAGAGTCTGCACCATCCTGCTCTGACTCTACGGGGAGTTTTATTAAGCTGAACGGCCTTTTCGACAGTCCTGTAAAGGTAGAAAAACATCTACAATCCCCCTTGATATGTGATGAGAAGTGCCAGAAAATTTGTAAAACTGTTTTTAATCTCATTGTTTTGATTTTGTTCCCATGTTCTTAGGAGTACCAAACCAACATTGATTCACCCAAGCTGTACACTAATCTGCTGACAAATGGCAAAGATTTGAATACACCTAATGGCGACATCAAGACAATGATCATGCGAGACAGCTGCCAGCCCCCAGAGCTGGCTGCTCTGCCCACACCTGAATCCACTCCAGTTCTTCAGCAGAAAGGCCTCCAGCCCATCAAAAATCAATGGGAGAAAGCTCATGGGAAGGTCAACGGGTCCCGTAAGGAATCCAACTCTTCAGCCAAGAGTCCACAGTTCATTTCCTCTTCCCCTGCAACTCTTAATGCAAATTCCCACCACCCTCATCCTGCTCTGGGACATTCTAATATTCCTAGTGCAGTTGTGTTGCCCAACGCCACTCATGATCACCCTAACCTGGATAGTGGAGATGAGACTTTACCGCACTCATCTGAAAAGAAGCTAAAAAACCCTGAATCTAAAGGAAGTAAAAAGGATCAAAAGAGGTCTGTGGATGCTAGGAATACCTTAAATGACCTTTTAAAACATCTCAATGACTCTGTGGCCAATCCCAAGGCCATTCTTCAAGACGGTTCAGGGCCCCGCCCAAGACCGCAGCTCACACTGGAACCGATGGAGGAACTGACTGAACTACCCCCTCAGGTGCCCAGCCGTGAAGCCTCCTTGTACTCTCCCTCATCCTCTTTACCAAGGCACAGCCCCACCAAGAGGGTTGATGTGCCCATGCCCAGCACTCCCACAACTCCAACGGGAAGCTTAAGCATGGGGGGTACCCTGGAGAGGCAAAGAGGGGGGTACCAACTCCACCGGAGTGCCTCTCACCGGCACTCCTTATCAACTTCACCAAATAGTGTAACCATGGGGGTGTCTGTGTCTCGTCAACACAGTATGAACAGAGGCTACATGCCCCCAACACCCCCCTCCAGACTAGACTCTCATGGTGCATTGATGTCATCAGGAATGCACTCACCACACTCATCTTCTATGTCCAGACAGAGCAGCTACAGTGGACATGGCTCACTCCCTCGGACGGGGCTCAAAAGGACTCCATCCATAAAGCCAGATGTGCCCCCTAAACCCAATGGGTTTTCTCAACAAACTCCTCAAATGCGAGTAGTCAACAAGTACAGTTACTAAAACACCATGGACACTTATAGGTGAGCTCTTGGCGTGTAGAGCTTTGCACTCGAAAGGGCTTGGGGTGTATGGATATGATAAGGCCTAGTATGTGTTCGTGTATCAGCTTGAAGTGTTGCTGTACACATACACTCACTATAAAAAGGGAATACCACACATTTGGCCAAAGATACTCATTGGGACTCGTTCTACCCCATATCCTTCCCTGGACAGTGGATAATGGTGACTTTGCGTCTCTCCACTGTATCTGGGACTGAGGGTGTTTTGTTCCAATGTAAGGAATGAGGTTAGGGGAACCAGCACATGTCACATGTGTATGTGGTACCTGGGCAAAAAGGGTGGAATACTTGAAGAATGGTTCTCAGTTGTTTCTACCCTTGAGCACTGTCTTCCCACTAATGTGAACTGAACCGAGGAGAAGTAGACCATAACTGGTTGTACGATGGTAGTGGGAAGGAACATGAATAATCATTGTGCGTTCGCTGCTTTAGATACAAATGACCACGAACAACTGAGTGGAGCAGCAAGATGAAAAGGGAGGGCAAATGATTGTGTTTGTGGGTGTATTGGTTGACAGGGAAGCAAATCTGTGTGGAGGCTGCACACATGTTCCGCCTTTGAGAGCGGCGCCACATGTCAGAGGAAGCACCTTAACATATGTTAAAGACCTAAGTCACTGTCCATCATTTCAACCATATTGTCTCTGAACAAGGCCTGAACTTAGTTTTATGTCAAGCTGTTAGGAAGTAGGTTGGGCCAGGGTTTAGTTGAGTATGCTGGGTGAATGCTGAAGCAAGACCTTTGGAACTTACTGGGAAATTTGACTTGACATTTGCTGCTACTGGTTTTAGACATGGATGTTTATTTGTCTTTAATGCATTGTTACATTCAGCCTTGCTTGGACAACCCCTGATATGGGTGTGGACATCTGTTTGTGTGTGTATGTGTGTTATATTTTAAACAGAGGCAAAGAGTTATAGATTTAAGCAACCAAACACTGTTAATATTTTAACATTGGCAAAAATGTTTCTCTCCAAGACTGAAACATCCCTTATCCTCCGTTGTACATTTATAAGTATTATGCCATTCATTCAAGAGTTTTTTGTTTTTATGTAGACATGTTAAAAAGGACACTTGTCATATAATTTCAAACAAGACTTTCAAAATAATATCTTGGTATCTTGAATGAAAATTCCCCTATGTGAAACTAATGCAACACTAACGGTTAAGCTCATTTACGTAAGAACATTTCTGTGCACTTCCATTTAACTTGTGTCTCTTAATTGAAGAACACTAGTTTGCCCCCTACAATAAATAATTCTATAGAAGATACTAAAATGACCCTAAAACAATAATACATAGAACATCTTTTTAAACTGCTCTGCAGCCTGTTTTAGCTGTGCAGCATCCCTGCGAATGGCCAGAGTACAATCAACGCAACATTTACTAATGTGTCCAAATAGTCATGCTGGCAATGACAACATCTTGTACATACTTAAATACTATAAATAAGTATTATGGATATTTTTAGGCAAGTGAATCTGAATCTGTGCATTGTGTGCCTTATTCACAAAACAATTAGTACAGTATATAATATCCAATATGTCGATTGGTTCTTTGTATGTTTCACATGTTCGATAAACGTTTTTATACAAGAAATTAGAAACTGAGTAGGATGTGTGTTGGAAAATCACTACCTAAAAATCCACTTTGGAGTTCCAGTCTTACACCGGGCCAGTAAAAACACTTAATTGGATATGAATAATTTTTTGTCTCATTTGCTGCCAGTTTTAAAAAGAGTTTTGATATTTCACAACATAGTGGTGCCATGCAGTGATTGTAATTTCATAACTGTGGGATGTAGGGTGGTCAGATCACTGTGAAGCGGACAGCTTAACATAGTACATTCAGCCAATGTATTAACACAGTGTTCAAGTGTTCACATAAAAGCTGTCTCTTGGCATGACCAGCACTGGTACAGAATCAGTAATTCTCCATGATTGCAATGACAGGAATTGTTTCTATTGGCTAGGAGGGACGATAAGGGGATCATTTCTCGTAGCGGTTGGGTATATGATTAGGGTGAGTTCTGCAGTTTTATTTTCATGTCAGTTGCCTGTTCAGCCCAAAACCACATTTTGTTTACAAATGATTGTATGTAAAGATTTCTGCCTGTCATCTAACAGTGTTTGGGCTCTCCTTTTTTCTACTTGCACACTGACATCTCAAATTCAACATACACTGCTCAGCTGCCTTGTACATTGCAACATGACCTATGTTTTTCCTTTTGTTATCTAAACTGAAGCCTTTGTATTTCAGTCAGCTTGGTGTACGTCCAGATGAACTAATTTTTTTGTCATGCAACTTTGATTTAAATACTGTGCAACAAGGCAACATGCAGCCAGCTGTATATTTGATCTCCAGAGTATTTGAGCTTGTAGATATGTTGTAAAGTTGTACTGTGAATGTGTAAATAATAATTATGATTTTTTTTTCATGGTTTCATATTTTTTGTTTATCTTTTTTAACACAGCATGTATAGATGAAATAAAACATTACTGCACAGAAACTGTCAGTTTCATCTGAAACAGGATGGCCTGTTTAAGAGTTAGCCCTAAATCTCACCATTAGGACATTCTGACCCTGAAACAAGAGAGGTATGTATTGGGTTGTGAAATCATCACAAAACGGAAGTAAGACTGTTGTAGTTGGGTTTGGTGATCAGACTACATGCAACACTGGAGTGTGGAATGATTAACACTATTTTTAGAGCTAGGTTGTTTTGATGTTTTAGGCCAGTGCAGACTCACCCACACCAAATAGCATGTGGGAAACTCTCCAAAGTGATATGTACCACGACATGCCAAACATCTGGACCAACTGCTGCTTAGGGCATTAGAACTAAACCTCAAACGAGCTGTGGAGAAATACACACTCTAGCATTTAAGTGCATTTCTGATGCATGCAGCCCAGTGCAGATGAGGCTCTGATAAGTTGCAAACAACAAAGAGGAAATAGTGATGGGAGGATAAAGTAAAATCTCTCTTCATTTATCCAAATTGTGGGAACAGAAAATGATCAAAGAACCCTTTAAGATATGTCTCCTTTAGTCTTTAAGAATAACAAAATGGCACGTTTAATCTTATCTTCGTTTTTTAAAAACACTATTTTGACGTAATTTTGTCCTTCCAATTACAAAAATGTTTCTGAACCCATTCCAGGAACTGAAAAATGTAGTTGCTAATTCATAAAAAACTACAGAACAGCCTTGCAAATGTTTTATATCATGCCATGCAACCATCTTCCACAATTGCAATATTTACAGTACCTGGCACTGCAGCAGTTTGCTTCCAGCACGTTTCCTACATGTTTTAGATCATGAACAGCTGATGTGTTTAATGTAGTGATTAATCACTCACTAAGGAAGGCTAGGGAGACAGTTTGGCTGTTAGGTTATGGTGGTAAAAACGCACAGCAAGGAGATGAGTTTTGCTTTCGATTCTACAAACGGACACTAGGGGGTGCAAAAAGTTAGCCAAAACGGCCTAGTTCCCCTTCAAGAGGACTGCTGGCACTGGTGGCAGAGTTGTGCTGCTTAGTTGCACCCTTATTAAAAATTTTAATTAAGATGACCATTAAAAGCAACGAAGGCTTATTAGGCATAAGAAATAAAATAAATGTTTAGTTTGTAATGTTTAGACTTCAGTTCAAAACACATGTAAACACCAGCTAACAAAACTTAATTTTCTAATTAATTAGTCTTGAGGTGTTCTTTATTTATTCTAGCGAGTCGACCCCCAGCTTCACAGAGCTTATGGGGACATATTGAAAATAATGTAATGGTTTTTTTTTGTTTTGTTTTATTTACATAATGCTGCTGATGTGTTTTCTAAAACGGGGCATTAGAAACACTCAGAGGAAGTATGAATTGTTAAAAAAAGAAGGGTCTTAAATAGGGATGCAAGCAATTAATCGATTATCAATTAATTGTTGATAAGAAGTTACTCGAGTAAAATTATTTAATTGCAATTAATTGTGTTTTGATCCCGTAATTCCCCGCCAGTCCTTGGGGGGCACGCTTGACGCCAGACGTAGTTGACGCACATGCGGGAACACAGCCGCAGCTGGGCTCTGTCACATTGAGGAGCAGGAGGTTTGGACCCAAGATGCAGAATTCCCAGAACGACTCAAGGCAGGAGTGGTTAAAGAAAATAATTCCTCTATTTAAAGGAGGATGCGCCAAAAGTCCAAAGCACAAAAAACAGACTAAATCTCAAAAACACATTGAACGCTCAAAATACAAACAAAAGCTCACTCACGAGCACAGACTCGGAGAAACTCGATAGGGAACAGAACAACGCTGACACAAACAACGGACCAACAACACTGAGGGACAAGGCAGGGTTTTTAACACAGAGGGAAGCAATCGGGAACAGGTGACAGGTGTGAGGAGTGAAGTCTAGAGGGAAGACAGGTGCCATTAATAAACTAAATGGGGAAAGAACTTAAGCAGAGAGGAAAATAAACCATAAACTATAAAACACTAAATAAGTAAGACTAAGGGCAAAGATAAACAACTAATGACAAGAGGGGTGAGGAGGACTAATACAAACCAATAAGAACTACACAGGAGTGACTAGGAGGAAACATGAGGGAAGCCTAGAGGGAACTGGAGAACACAAGGAGACACATGAGGAGAACTTGGAGAGGGCTGGGGAAGTATAGGGACACACAGAGCACAAGGGGACACATGAGGGGAATGCAGAGGGCGAACAGGAGGGGGCTGGGGACCAAGGGGCACAGAACATGACAGGCTCTGACGACAACAACAGGCAAAGGAGAAACGGTCTGTACACTGAGGATGATGAGTGCAAAACGGAGTGCAGTATGGAGCCACTTCAAGTTGGTCAATGACAACCACAACGCCAAATACACAATATGTGGAAGTATTTTGAAGTACAAGAATTCCACAACTTCACTGAATTACCACCTAAATATGCCACATTCAGCCGTGGTTCTCAGCTTACAATCACCACAGCGTTGGGAAGAAGGGTATGTGACTCCACGAAAGCAGAGGGCATTACCCAGCGAATATGTAACATGGTTAATGCAGACATGCTGCTAATAAATGTTGTTGACAGACAGGGATTTCAAGAAGTGATTAAGTACATTGAGCCGGGGTACAATATCCCATCTAGAACAACCACAATCATTAATCTTTGATTAAGGAAAATGATTTGCATTTTTGCTTCATATGACATAGAAGATAGCATTTTATCCTACGTATACAGTAGATGGAACCTATTCAGAGGGAAATTCAGCTTTTCAGAAAAATTGCCGCTTATCAATTAGTCGATCATCAATCGATAAAATGAAACAACTATTGATCAATGAATTACTCGATAATTTGCATCCCTATTCGTAAAAGAATTCTAAATATTATTTTAAACAAGATAAAATGAACAGTGAATATTCTGGAAATTGTTCTTTTGTTCATTGAGCTAATGATTAATTTCATACTTTTTAAAGCGGGTGTGCTCATTTATGCTGAGCACTGTATTTGACATTAAAATAATAGAAATTAAAGGTAACTTGTTGTGCAAACTCAAGTAAACCAACTGTAAATTATAAATAGCTGTAGCTACTCCATGCTTTCGTTCTTTTTTAAACACAGAAACAGTTTTGTTTACCTGTTTGTAGCTACAGCTGTAGCTACTGTTAGTGATTTGTATTTTCCTGCTGGTTGCAGACTGCGGATTGTTCTGTGGCACTGAAGTTCTCAGCCCTGTTCTTCAGGTCTACTCAGCTAAGGTAATAAATGTTAATATATTCCAGTCTTTTACAGATTTTTTAAAACTCAAATTCTGCTGTAAGCCACAGAAGGACTTTGGACCACCCAAAGTTTAGGAACTTGGCAGACATGAAGATCAGTTTAAAACACCTGTGTAGTGTGAAACTCTGGATCTGCAGTCCATCAACTAGCCTTTCATTTTCTGATTAAATTCTGGTAATATTACTCCTACCGCCTCGTGATTTTCATCTTGGAAGATGCCAAAGATCGTCTTCTTCTTCTTCTTCTTCTTCTTCTTCTTCTTCTTCTTCTTCTTCTTCTTCTTCTTCTTCTTCTTCTTCTTCTTCCATCTCAAACATCTAATCTCTTCTGGTAGAGTTCAACGACATAAGGAAAAGATTGGATTGCGATTTTTATAGGAGAAATAGCGATTTCAGGTCAATTCATGATTTTCTTCAAATCAAGGTTCAATATAAATTTATATAAAAGCTAATCGTTATTTTTCTTCAATTATTATCTTTTTTAAAGGAGTAAATCCTGTTCCGCTGTTGGGGAATCATTCTCTCTGTCTGTCACTCACCCACGGTGCTGAGAGGTGGACAGAACATTAGCAGCAGAGATTCACAGCCACAGTGATTATTAATATCAGCTGTGGCAGCACCACGAAAAGAAAAAAAATAGGGAAATTATTAAATGTGCTCAGCTTAGAATTGTGCTCAGCTCCGGTAACCCCATACACCACGCTCGCTATTGCCGCCGTAACACTTGTAAAACCAGGGGGAAACCCCAGATGTTTAAAATAGTTGACACAACGGATCCTGGGTCTGTCAGGAGGACTATACAAAATGCAACTTTGACAATCATATGATTGCTTGTTTGAAATCGTAATTTTGGTCCCAAAACAATAGATGGTTCTGCCCCGTCTCCTGGTAATTTTTGGTTGGATTGATGCAACATAAAATCATTACTGTTCGATAGGCCTGGGACGACAACACATTTTGCTGGACGATTTATTGTCCAACAAATGATTGACGATAAACAACATTGTCGACATTACCTACACCAAAGCAACCACTTATGTAATGTTAATAAATGCAAGTACACCCTTTAAAATGCAACAATTAAACCTTTACTTAACTTGCTCAAGTGCTATATTTTTTGCAGTAATGAAACGGCTGAGCTCCATTTGTTTCCTTTGAGGTTGTAGGGATTTGTGTTATTGATTGTAGACAATTTCTGAAAATACCAATCTCTAGCTTCTTTCACAATTTTATTCCTGTAAGGGATGTGTTCATCCTTGTTCTTTTTCTTCATCCTTTTGACTCTTGTTCATGCTTCAACTTCAGCTGTGGCTTCCCCTAGCAACGTGAGTCATACACCTAAAATGGCGCTAAGGGGTGTGGTTGACATGCAGGTCACGTGTCGAGGCTGGAAAAATTATTGAGTTAATTTTCATCTATCGAACAATTAATTGACTTATTGATTATCGCCCCGGCCCTACTGTTCAATCAACCACTGTTATTTACCACTGATAATGTAATATAATGTTAAAATGGCTGTGGGTGTGGCACGTTTGCTACTTACAGAATTCACGTTTGCTACTTACCGAAATCACGTTTGCTACTTACCGAAATCACGTTTGCTACTTACCGAAACCATGTTCGCTACTTACTGAAATCACGTTTTCTACTTACTGAAATCACTTTTGCTACTGGCTGAAATCACGTTTGCTACTGGCTGAAATCACATTTGCTACTTACCAAAATCACGTTTGCTACTTCCCGAAATCACGTTTGCTACTTACCAAAATCGTGTTTGCGACTTACCAAAATCATACCTTCTACTTTGAAAAACACAGAAACTTGTTCCTATTCACCAACAACAAAAGCATTCCACAAACTGAAATGTCTTTACAGTCAAAACAAATTTGTTGAGTATGAAGTCACAACATGAAGACCTTTCTCTTAACCAGAGCACTGCACATTTATGAACACAAATAGTACAAAAAGGAGTTTGGGCCACTCAGGTGCTTTCATAGGACACACCATGCCGGCATATTGGCGTAATATTACCGCGATGGTATGTCTATAAACGTGCCATGCCGGAATGGCGTTGCGGGAATATTGCGGCATTCATTCCGCCTCGCTTGGTAGTAATATTGCTGCATCAGCCCCTCGCTTCTGACGGCTAAACGCATGTCTGCCCCGCTAAACCCTTTGGAACGACTGTGGGAGGCCCACCCGCAAAAGAGGGTGGTCGCATTAGTCACGTGTACTGCGCACCGGGTGCCGGCCAGACGGAAAGCCAGCTGGACGGACGCGGAGACCATGGAGCTTTTGGCCGTGCAAGCGGACGAACAGATTAGTCGCCTTTTTACGGGGACGGTGAGAGACAGCCAGCAGTTCGACAGAGTAGTGAAAACACTGGCTGTGTCAAGCAGGACAAAAAACAGGTCACATCAAAGCTAAAGGTCCTGAAAAAGAAATTTCATCAGTCTGACGTGTCTTCCGTCTGACGCTGAATGCGCAACCCTGTACGTCACATGCGGGGGGTGGGGGGGGGGGGACGTCCAGCGACCTCCCTATATCCCGTCTTGGTTGGAGAGGTGTCTGATGGCAGTATATTCTAGCTTCAGCTTTGCTGCTATAAATGCCAAAGTCCTGCCCAGGGTGTCGCGGCAAATCCCGTTTTGAAAACGCTGTGGCCTTACAAAAACAGCTAAAGAGTGCACTCCTGCTTTTCTGCAAGCTGGTGTTGGGGCCTTTCGTTGCTTGGCCAAGGGGCTTTTGTGGATCATCACCTCCGTCAGAATGTTGACACAAGTACTCCTTCATTTGCTTTCAACAGGACCTCCTGAAAATCACACTTCTTAGCAACCACACACACACATTCTCCCCTCTGGGTGTTCTGGCGGGGGGTTGGGGTGTGTGATTTGCCTGTGAATGGGAAACAACAAAGAGATGTCTCTTTCTATTCCGATGTACACCCCATCCTCTCAATTTATCAAACGGTGTCTTTGAATTAGTGGAGGCAAATCAAACAGAGCCAGTGATTCTGTAGCCATTTTATTCATTTGGCCGCCCGCCTGGCCACTCTTAGTCTGATTACGAACACCGACGGTTCCCGGGGCAGCATGCGTGTGCTGTCATACAGACGTTTTAGTCTGTAGGTGTGTTTGCCTTTTTCCAATTTCTCAATGCACATTAAAAAAAAAGATGCAATACCAAATGCACAAGCCTCCACAATAAGTATAAATGAAACAAAGCGAGGGCACTTATTTAGATGTAAGTGAATGGAAATGAATTGCCTAGATAGAAGTTAAAGATTAAAATCTGCCTTTGCTGCAAATACGAAGTGCAGGGAAAAAGCTCACATGCCACAAAAAACACATTTGATAAAAATAAACACTTCACTGCTTTTTGGCTTTCAACAAACCCCTTTAAGATAAATAAAGGACAATCACTGAATCAAAAATAATTGAACTGCTCCCCTTCCTGTTCCCTTTTTTCATAAATCTATCATAGAAACCCGCAATTGCTTTTATAAGCTGCAGTCATGGTGTTTTCCTTGTGAGCTTTACCAAGTACACACATTTTGTAGATGAATTCGAATCCTGACAGTGTCCAGGAAATGCTTCATTTGAAAGTGTAACAAAATGACAGGAAAGAAGCTGAAATTCCTCTGAGTTGGACTGAAAAAAAAAGTTTGGACACTTCTGCAGTACAGCCTCCACGGTCACAAAAAACCATCACAATCTAATCCACTTTACACTGACAGTTGGTTAATGGTGAGAACGACTTTCAAAGGGGACTTTAAAGCCAGGCAGGCAGGCTAAGGTGGTGAGGAGAGGAGAGGGAAGATTGTTGAAGTATAAGGAACAGAAGCACAGAAAGCAAAGAGGCAGTATTTCCAACACTTTCATGAGTTCATTCAGGCATCTGAATGGTGAATAAACCATCAACAAAACATCGTAATGAGAGAAAGAATCTCTGCTGATATAGCAGACTCAGCAAAGCTCTAAAATCAACTCCTTTGACTTGACAGAAAAAAGACGTGAAGCTGACAGGACAGGAAGAAGCTGCTAGATTGTAATGTCCCATAACGACTTTAACGTTAACTTATAATCATATTTAAGAACAAAAGCTTGTTCCTCTAGTTTTATCATGAGTCATGAAAGTATAGAAGTCTATTGGCTAAAAAACAAAGTCGAGTTTGAAAAAGGAGGGCTGTGGCCACTCTTGCTCTGGAGAAACGTGTCTGTCTGCGTATGCATTTATACAACTTCAGGGGCAATCCTAAAGAATTTTTGGAACAACGAAGTGAGGACTGAAGAGGAATGGTCAGAAAGAGGAAAGAAAGAAAGAAGAAAGTTGTGTGCTGCTACACAAAAACTTTGAATTCAGAGATGTTCCATGGATTTAAGACAGTCAGCCAGGTTAAACATCAAAGTGCTCTGATAAATGTTTGCTTGTTTAGCTGAAATACTTAAGATACTGTAATGGAGTAAGATTTTATCTTTGTGCTGCATGTGGTGAGAAAAGGTCAACTTCAAACCTAAAGTCTAGTTTATACATCTCCACCAGCTCAGGTGTGCAGTGACAAATTTGTCCAAACCCATGTTTCCTGCAATCCCCTTCCACAAATAAATAGTCTGCTGGACGTCTTTGTACTCTTTCAATAACGATTGCCTAAACAATCATATCGTTGGATTTCTACTGTGAGACTTTGTTCAATCTGCTCCATGTCTGCTGCTAGATATATTTGGCATGTTTTAATGATGATGATAGGTATTTTCTCATTTAATGTACCTTTTTGAGGCCTAAAGAACGTTGCAGGACATGATAAGTATTTGTTTAAACGAAAGGTCATCGATCTTTGATCACATTTTAGAGTGGTGAAGAATGGCCTCTGTGATCACCCAACTTCCTGAGACAAGATGAAGGTCCAAACAATATGTGTTGATTAAGTTACCCCGGTCAGCTGATTCTAAAGAATGTTGATTAAGTTACCGGTCAGCTGAAGAAATTGTGTAAACTTCTGGGTGTGTCTTCCTAAATAAAAGGAGCTCTAAGGCTTTGCCTGGTGTGTGAGCAAACTGCCGTTGTGTCTGGTGTGTTTGATTCTCTCACCCTCTGCAAAGTATTTTCACTTTGCAGAGTATTTCGATGTTGTATGTTTAAGGGTTGTTTACAATTTACCAAGTTATGAATCTGATCCCTCTGTGTGTGCTCTGACTTTCTTTGAGGTAACAGAGGAGAGGTAATATGGGAGAGAGACAATGGAAAGCTCTGGAGGGGGTTTGGGCCTTCACTCTCTCTCCTCTGTTTCTCTTTGTGTAAGGTGTGTTATTTCAGGTAAAGGACCATGGCGCATATAAAATACCCAACAGATGATCTTGTCAAATTTGTCAAACTGGAATTTTTTAATGCACACCTGGTCTGGCTGACCTGGTCCAACACACTCACTGCCAACTGATTGGCCAGCTCAAATTCCACTAGGGGGGCCTCCGATTGGCAGACAGAATCAGCCAGCAGGGGTTTCCTGCGTGTCTGATCAATTTTCATGCTGGATACTATGGAGTACACAACGCCTCTGACTGAAGCCATCTCTTTTTCTCTGTCTCTCTCTGAGCACACACACACACACACACACACACACGCAC
The DNA here is from genome assembly GCF_043380555.1 of Nothobranchius furzeri. Taxonomy (NCBI): domain Eukaryota; kingdom Metazoa; phylum Chordata; class Actinopteri; order Cyprinodontiformes; family Nothobranchiidae; genus Nothobranchius; species Nothobranchius furzeri. The sequence goes on from NC_091749.1 coordinate 42,750,834, forward strand.
ACCCACACGCACGCACGCACACACACACACACACACACACGCACACGCACACCCACACACACACACACACACACCGTTGCAGGTTTGAGCTGGGCCAGAACAGACAAGGCAGAGAAGGACGCGATATCAGAGTCAGAGTCTCCGAAAGCAACTGTTTGCACCCGCCTTTGTTTCATTTAAGGGAGAAACTGAGGACTTCTCTGTGCATCTTTTGCCCCGCCCACATGCTCAGAGATTACATGTTCCTGAGAAGTGTGTGTGGACAAACTCTACCAGTATGGGATCTGGAATTGTGCTCTCCAAACCAGACAGGAACGGGCCAAATGTGGAAGCAGCAAAAGATTCCTCTGCTACCAGTTAAGCTGGGCGTACACTGTGTGACTTTTTCACTCGTAGCACTCAGCTTCAGCTCAAACTGTACGACTTCCTCGCAGGGCAGATCTCACGAGTCATGTGCTCACACTGTACGACCCAGTTCTCGGATGCGATCTGACTGCTCACACTGTACGTCTGGTAGCAACACGTCGGCCCTAAAAATATGCTAAAAATAGCAGTTTTCCACAACACGTCAGACTTTTTTGTTTTGTTTTGCCTGTTGTCCTTCGGGAGTGCTGCAGGAGGACACACAGGGATTTATGGGGGTTGGATGAGTAAAACGAAATAAAGAAAGTAAATCTGTGTTTTGTGATCAGTTTAATTTGACATAAACACAACAAACACGCTTTCTTGACAATCTTTGTGAGTAAAAAAACGTGTAGGAATAAAAACGAACAACGTGTGTTATTAGGGAAATAGCGGGCGAGCGGTGTTGATGCAGGATTGCGCATGCGCCGTGAGCGGTTCTGATACATTTTGGGTCGCAGCTGCTCGCAGCGCCGCTTCAACAGAGCGATACCCTCACGAGGGACGAGCAAAATATTAAACACGCCAGAAGTCCGTGCGAGCTCACGATTGCTGATCGGTAGCTGGTCACGTGGTCGCTTCTCGTAACCCCCTGTACACTACACGACGCTCGGCGCAAACCTCGACCCGATCTCGTAGATTCTCGCACGAGTGGAAAATCGGCTCAAAAAAGTGAAAAAGTCGCACAGTGTATGCCAGACTTAACCCATGTTAAATAGCCTGTGTTATAAAGCACCTTCAGAGTCCTATAAACCTTCAAGGTGCTTTACAACACAAAAGACATTCACCCTATCACGCTGGTGGTGAAAAGCTTGGCCGCTGGAATAATACACTTAACCCTGTAAGGAGTTGGGTAACAACAGTACCCATTGAACGGGTTGATTCAGCAATCATTTGAGACATGAGTGCTTCATCACTGGCATGGCTCAACTGCCTTTGCTGCTCAATCCATTGGTTCTGCGTGTGCTGCATTCTCTCCATGAACTGTTGATGTTGAGTTAGTGAAGTGGCTCCACGGTGCCTGGACCTGTGACTTAACCCACCTAGAGCAGACATGACAGGCCTTAGAAAGTGTTTGGTAAGTTCTATCTTAGTGTTCGACTATTATCACTTTTTGCATTCTTAATAAACTTGTGGATTCTAGAAGATGTTTGTTTACCTTTAGCTGGCATGTGTCAGAATGTCACCTGCGCCTTCGTCATTAACAAACATCTTCCTACAATTTTACTAAGAATGCAAAAAGTGACAGTAGTCCTTAGCTTGGATCAACGGTTATATTACATAATATCTCTTAATCACTGTAATCAAAGTATCCACTAAAGAAAGTTACTATTTTCAGACATTACACAAGGCAGAGGAGTGACCTGGGGTTACAAAAATAAGCTCTAACCAGTTATGCCTTTAGTAACAGTATTTAGAAAGCTCACCAGGAGTAGCTGCAGTGGGATTTGATTGCTGTGTAGACTGGCAAGGCACAGTCGTTGAAGGTCCACCTTCTCCAATATCTGCATCTGGCCAGAAATAAAACCAAGCAAAATGTTAAAGCTTGATGTTAAAAAAGATGTTAATGGTAGGTTAAACAACACAGATGGGTCGACTCATGTATCTAACTCTGAGAGCGAAACCCTTTGTTGGCGTACGTATTGGATTGAGAATATGTGAGTCATGTGACTTACCTGTGTTTTTATCCATAACATCATCATCCTCTCCTTCAAGATGCGAGCCACTTCCACTTGTTACATCGCTTGCTGTAGTTGTGGCTGCGTCTGTCAGGTCAAGCGTTCCATCACTGTCTGTAAAATAGCATAAATACAATTCATATGAAATAATAATAACAAAAAACAGATGTCTTTTTACACATCGTGAAACCGCAAAACAGCAACAGACAGACTTTACATTTATGTGACGTTTACTATACTTATTAATCTGGGACAGTGCATGTTAGGCAGCATTTGTGAGTACAAATTAGTTACATTCCTATTTATTATAACAATTGGACTAAGTTACGTAGCTAAGTTACGTAGCTATTGTGCTTGGAGAAGGCGAGCAAACCTACCTTGCTGGTCGGTTAACTGCTCCTGTACGTCCTCAAATCCGATATCTACCCCACTTTTTTCAGCTGTACTGATGGGTCTATTGCCCAAAATCTCGTCCATTAAATCAAACTGAGGAAAAGAAGATGGGTTGGACCCGCTGGTATTGTTTTGTTTCTTCACCTTGTAGTAGGCTTTTTTCAGCGTCTTCCAGCGCTACTTGACTTGGTCTGGTGTCCTTACAAACCCTGCTTCGCGTAACTTTTCGGTTACCTTCTTGTACATTTCGCTGTCTCTGTACTTTCGGCTGTCAACAAAAGACACAATGTTCGTACTTTTCACCAGACCGATGAAGACAGAGGTCTCCTCGTCACTCCAAAAGTGTGGTGCTGTGCCGCGATTCGCCATGTTGCTCCCAACTTGTAGTTTACTTCCGGTGTTCTGGCGCATACAAGACGTCTCGCTTCTCAAAAGACCAAGATTCCTTGCGAACAGAGCATGCGCAGAACACACGCTTTGATGGGGATATCCCGATATGCGTTTACACAACCAAACATTCGTGTTAGAAAAGGGTTACCCCAGGTGTAGTAACCGGGGTTTTAAAAACCCGGTTATGAGCATATCCGGGTTTTTGGCTGTGTTTACATGGCCGTGTGGAACCGGGTTATTGTGAATATTCGGGTTTTAAAAGGGTTACTGGCTGCATGTAAACTGAGGCGAGGCTGCCGTACACAGCTGTACGTACATTTGTTGGTACCTTTGATCTGGTAACTTTGGTGGCAGCTCTGTAATTTCACTGGTACAATAAAACAGGTTCTAGCAGAATGTCTTACATAGACACTCATTGTTTAATTCACCCGTTTCCTACCAGAATATACTGGTTCTCCAACAACCTGCATCAACTTGATAAATAAGTCAGCAAACCATTATTTATATGTTCATCAATCACCAAGTCCTAAGTTAGTCCTGACATGGATTTGAATAATTAGCTTTTCAATCCTAAAACCAGCAACAATACCAAGAAAACGTACATCTTTAGGTACTTGGAACCACAAATGTGTACCACTCAGACCTTCAGAAATGCACACAAAGTTACCTTGACTGTCAGTTCTCAACTCTAGAGGTTATACAAGTCTGAAATAGTGATGCACCGATATGAAATTTTTGGGCAGATACTGATATCCGATATTGAGATCACCGTTATGGTCGATAACCGATATTTGCCGATACCAATATACTGATATTAATACTTCTAAAATCACCAGATTTTGTATAGAATGAAAATCATTAAAGCTGAATTTGCGTTATTATGTACACACGCCACACGCATTTAGAGATTATTTCATTCACTATTCACATGACTAAACAATTACACATCACTCCCCTCATCCTCTGAAACAGATGAACAAATGGAGTCAAATGGAGAAAAAAGATATTGGTTGTTAATATTGGCCCGGTTTTATTTATCGAACCGATACCGATATGTTAACAATGACTAACATTGACTGATACCGATACTGATGCCGATACACAGTGGGGCAAAAAAAGTATTTAGTCAGCCACCGATTGTGCAAGTTCTCCCACTTAAAATGATGACAGAGGTCAGTAATTTACAACATAGGTACACTTCAACTGTGAGAGACAGAATGTGAAAAAAAAATCTATGAATTCACATGGCAGGATTTTTAAAGAATTTATTTGTAAATCAGGGTGGAAAATAAGTATTTGGTCACTTCAAACAAGGAAAATCTCTGGCTCACACAGACCTGTAACATCTTCTTTAAGAAGCTTTTCTGTCCTCCACTCGTTACCTGTATTAATGGCACCTGCTTGAACTAATTATCTGTATAAAACACACCTGTCCACAGCCTCAAACAGTCAGACTCCAAACTCCACTATGGCCAAGACCAAAGAGCTTTCGAAGGACATCAGGAAAAGAATTGTAGACCTGCACCAGACTGGGAAGAGTGAATCTACAATAGGCAAGCAGCTTGGTGTGAAAAAATCAACTGTGGGAGCAATTATCAGAAAATGGAAGACATACAAGACCACTGATAATCTCCCTCGTTCTGGGGCTCCACGCAAGATCTCATCCCGTGGGGTCAAAATGATCATGAGAACGGTGAGCAAGAATCCCAGAACCACATGGGGGGACCTGGTGAATGACATGCAGAGAGCTGGGACCACAGTAACAAAGGTCACCATCAGTAACACTCTACAACGGCAGGGAATCAAATCCTGCAGTGCCAGACGTGTTCCGCTGCTGAAGCCAGTGCATGTCCAGGCCCGTCTGAAGTTTGCCAGAGAGCACATGGATGATACAGCAGAGGATTGGAAGAATGTAATGTGGTCAGATGAAACCAAAGTAGAACTTTTTGGTATAAACTCAACTCGTCGTGTTTGGAGGAAGAAGAATACTGAGTTGCATCCCAAGAACACCATACCTACTGTGAAGCATGGGGGTGGGAACATCATGCTTTGGGGCTGCTTTTCTGCTAAGGGGACAGGACGACTGATCCGTGTTAAGGACAGAATGAATGGGGCCATGTATCGTGAGATTCTGAGCCAAAACCTCCTTCCATCAGTGAGAGCTTTGAAGATGAAACGTGGCTGGGTCTTCCAACACGACAATGATCCCAAACACACCGCCCGGGCAACAAAGGAGTGGCTCTGTAAGAAGCATTTGAAAGTCCTGGAGTGGCCTAGCCAGTCTCCGGACCTCAACCCCATAGAAAATCTGTGGAGGGAGTTGAAAGTCCATGTTGCTCGGCGACAGCCCAAAAACATCACTGCTCTCGAGAAGATCTGCATGGAGTGTGATAGAGTGGGAACTCTGGAAGTTATTTGCTGATCTGACAGTATCTTCAAGATAAGGGCTCCGGTCAGAGAGCAGGGCACGGAGAGACAGTTTTACGTATTTAATGACAGTTGAAGTATGGACATCTGTACATTTCTGTGGTTCCGTGTGGTCTGGAAAATAAATACAAAGAATGATGTAAAAGGACTGTACAAATGGTGAAATAAATATGCCAACGTTTAAGACTAAGCAAAAACAAATATATTCCCAAATGATGCACATTCAAGGGTTACACAGAGTAAATATTGTGACTTCCAGGCTCAGAGGCACTGACAAATTATATGGTCTCCAGGGACCTCTGGTGGTCAAAGCAAGGTACTGCTGTTGCAAGTACCACACTACTAAACCATGCTGCCAATTAGCCTGGCATTATACCACACCTCAACTGAACTGACGTCATGGATGGATACACATGGAGTAAATGGAATAAAACTCAAATAAACCAGTATTTAGCACACATAACACAAATTAAGAGAAGTGAAATGAGGACTACAAGCGAGAATAGCAACTGATACCAATTAAACTGTAGGAACTCCCTCTAAATAATCCAAACAATATGTCCAGACAGACATAAAGGAAACTGAATGAACTTATAGGTTATTTATGTATCCATAGAGGTGCTACGGTTGGCCAAACTTACATATCAGTCATGAACGCACACGCGGCTGTCTGCCATCACCAACAGCTTAGACAAAATGGTAGAAACGGCTTTACAGGAAGTGACTATCTAGAGGAAGTGATGTCACAAACTGGACCACCAAAATAAGAGTGGGGTAACTTTACAAATGTATCTTGTAAAACTGCCATAACTATAACCCTTTCTGACATAGCCGCCCCCGAATTTAGTTATAAATTCGAAAACTAGAGGAAAGTCTTATCAGGTGTTCAGCCAGAGTCATCTTCATCTTCCCAAGCTGGCAGTCGCACCAGGCACACAACTGGTCGAAGATAAGTCTGTCCCTTTATCCTCACTTCAGCTGCCCTGACTCGACCGTCTGAGCCTGGACATGTCTTGACAATCCTCCCGATCGGCCACTGGGCCCTGGGCAGTTGTGAATCGACCACCATCACAACCTGTCCAGCTGCAAGATTCTCTGTATTCTTGTGCCACTTGTGTCGCTTCTGTAGGTTAGGAAGATGGTAGCGAATAAAGTTGGACCAGAAGTGGTCTGCCAGGACCTGGCTGTGTCGCCATCGCCGTCTGCCCAGGAGTTCACTGGAAGCGTAAATGGCTTGTGGAAGCGATGCATCACGACGTCCCATGAGTAGTAAGTTCGGGGTGACTGGGTCTGGATCAGTAGCATCCGAGGATATATATCCCAGTGGCTTCGCATTGAGAATTCCCTCCACCTCAATCAAAACCGTCTGCAGAACAGATTCTGTGACAGTTTGGTCCTGCAGTACCACTCGAAGGGCTGCCTTCACTGACTTGATCTCCCGTTCCCATGTCCCCCCAAAATGAGGGGAACCTGGCGGGTTGAATCGGAACTCTATTTTCTGTCCAGCCAGCTGCTTTTGGATAGGTGCTTCTAAAGTTTGGAAGCTGGTCTGTAGTTCAGCCGCTCCACCTCGGAAATTGGTCCCTCTGTCGGCCAGGATTTCAAAGGGCTTGCCACGTCGAGCGATGAAGCGACGTAATCCCATCAGAAAAGCATCAGTGTCAATGCTCTCCAGCAGGTCGATGTGCACACAACTCGTTGTCATGCATTTAAAGATGATCCCCCATCGCTTCTCTGTGCGTCGACCCACCTTGATATTGTAAGGGCCGAAGCAGTCCACTCCGGTAGACCAGAAAGGTGGCTTGTATAGACGGAGTCTTGCTGGGGGAAGGTCTGCCATTTGTGGGACTACAGGACTAGCACGCCACTTTTGACATTCCACACAGCTGTACTGATGCCGTTTGATGGATTCTCCTCCGCGTAGGATCCAGTATCTTCTCCGAATTTCAGCGAACACACGCTCGGGACCTGGATGCAGGAGCTGGTTGTCATATTTCTTGATGAGGAGCCTGGTAGCATGATGTTTTGGGTCAAGGATAATTGGATGCATGGAATCTAGATCCAGATCTTCTGCTCTTCGCAGCCTGCCTCCCACTCTTATCAGCCCGACAGCTATATCATACTCAGGAGCAAGCATGATTAGACGGCTTTGTTTGGAGATGGACTTCCCCACAGCAAGGAGTTTCACCTCTTCCTGGAAGGTCTCACTTTGGGATTGTCGTAGGAGATGTAGTTCAGCTTCTTGTACATCTGCAGCTGTCATGGTGGGGCTCACCAGGTCTTTGGCCGCCCCGTGAAGGCTCATATGAGTGGCTCTAACGAGGTCATCCCAGTTGTCGATGTTAGTAACATCCACTTCATGAGAAGGACAGGTAGCTGCTGCACAAAACACTGTCTTGCGTAGCTCATCCTCATCTTCTTCCTGAGCTACTTCCATTTGTAGCTCTGGCCAGGTGTCAATAGGCTGGTGAAGAAATTGTGGACCCTGACTCCACCGGTTGGGCTGACTGAGCTCATGGAGTGTCTTCCCGCGGGTAAGGTCATCTGCTGGATTATCAGAGGTGCTGACATACCGCCAAGTTGACCCTTCGGTAAGTTCTTGAATTTCAGCAACCCTCGTTCCAACAAAAACCTTGTATCGACTTGAGTCTGATTTCAGCCATGTCAACACTGTAGTTGAGTCGGTCCATAGTGTTATCTGCTGGGGAGAGAATGACAGCTCTGTCATTGTGACCTTAGCCAGCTGAGCCCCGGCTAGAGCTGCGCACAATTCAAGGCGTGGCATTGACAGCTGTTTCCGAGGGCAAACACGAGATCTAGCCATCATAAATGCAATGTGAACATTGCCCTGGTTATCGGGAGTTTGAATATACTCGACTGCTCCGTAGGCTCTTTCGGAGGCATCGCAGAAGATGTGCGCTTGTCTGTTAGGCACTTCAGGGGCCAAGGTTGCTGGAACATAGCATCTTGGGATTTCCACTTGTGGGAGGTAGACCAGCTCGCTCTCCCATTGTGTCCATATTTCCAGTAGAGCCTTGGGTCGAATCTGCTCATCCCAGTCGACTCCCACTTTCCACAGGTCCTGGATGAGGATCTTGGCTCGAGTGGTGAATGGGATAAGATACCCCAGTGGGTCATACTGCGTGGCCATCACCTTGTAGATGTTTCTCAGGGTCGGCTGAGAATACTCTACCGGTCGGTGTCTGTAGCCGAGGTGATCAGAGAGGCAGTTCCAACGTAGGCCTAAAGCTGGTTCCTCTGGGTCTTGTCGGGATTGGGAAAGCCACAGCTCGGAACTAGCCGCTTTGGCTTCAGCAGGAAGGTGTTCCAAAACAGTTGGATCGTTGCTGGCCCACTGCCTTATATCGAACCCTCCAGCAGAGAGCAGACTGCGCAGTCGGTCAACTAGGGCTTTAGCTTTATCAGCAGTGGTGATGCTTGTTAGACAGTTGACCACATAAAATGTGCTTTCAACTGTATGCAGGATGTCTTCATGCCCCTTACTGTTGTCCTTCACATGCCTCTGGAGGGCATATGTTGCACAGCAAGGACTGCACGTTGTTCCAAATGGCAGAACCTGCCACTCATATACAGTCGGTTCCTCCTCTCTCTTCATACCTCTCCACAAGAAACGGAGCAGCGGTTTGTCTTCTGGTAGTAAGCAAACTTGGTGGAACATTGCTTTGATGTCACCGCTGGCAGCCACACTGTGTTCTCGGAACCGAAGAAGTACGCCGAGAAGTGAAGGACCTAGGGTCGGCCCGGGCAGGAGCTGGCTGTTTAGACAGTGTCCATTGTGTTGGTAGGAACAGTTGTAGACAATTCTTGCCTTTCCATTATGGTGGACAGCATGGTGAGGCAGATACCATGACTCCTGGGAGCTGTCTACTGTAGCTGAAGGAAGGGGTTTGGCATAACCTAACTGTTCAAGTTTATGGATTTCTTGACAGTAGGTATCTGCCAGAGCTGGATCTTTAGCTAGACGACGTTCAGTACTACGTAGCTGTGGGAGCAAAGTGTTCTTTGATGCCCAGAGGAGGGGACTATCCTTGCGCCTGAGAAGTGGAGTAGCATATCTAGTCACTCCATCCACTTCCACTTTAGTGGTGCGTTGCTCTAACAGGTCCACAGCCTGTTGATCCTCTTTAGAACACGTGGCAGTCTTTATGTTCACATAAGGCGAGATGTCAACTTCCCACAGACGTTCTACATGGCGCTGGAGCTCTGAGTTGGGAGACGTGGTGAAGTAGCAGTGTGGGTGGTCAGCAGAAACAGGACTGAAGTTGGCTGGGCCTTGTAATGTCCAACCAAGAGGAGTGCACACTGCTAGGGGGCTCCCAGGTGGGCCAGCTATTACTGGTTGCCTAGGGATGAGTAGATGAGGGAAATCAGACCCAATAAGAAGTAAAGGCTGCACTCTGTCCACAAGTGGAAGTGGAAGTCCTTCCAGATGGGAGTACTTTCGCATGAGTGACTTTACAGGGTAGCTGTGTTCTGAGAGACTTAGTTCATCAGCAGTGAAGGCATGGTGAATGCTGTACTTTACTTTGGGAGTGTGAACTGGAGATATTTCAAATGAAACTGTTGCTCCCTGAAGGTGAATCACCTCATGGCGGACAGTGCGCAGGGGAAGGTTTTCAGGCTTTTTAGTCAGATGGAGGCATCGCACTGCTGATGGGAGGATAAGAGTCCTCTCGGACCCGTCATCGAGGATAGCAAAGCCTTCCAGGGAATACTCAGCATTGTGTAGACATACTTTGACCAACTTGAGCATGACTTTATTTGGGCGATTTGGACGGTCAATGTACACTGTATTGGGAGCAGCGTTGACCATTAACACTTTTTTAGGTTCTTGAGGGCACACGTCATGGAGCACAGTAAGATGTTGTTGCTTACATAATTTACAGGGCTTCTTTAGAGTGCAAACCTCAGGTGCATGATTCCTGCCGCACCGCCAGCAGCTTCTGTGTTTGATCCATGTGGCAATTTCAGCTGCTGAAAGAGCTTTGAATTTAGGACACAGGCTCAGGTAATGTCCTCTGTCGTCACAATAAGGGCAGTAAGGTTTAGGACCTGATTTAGGCTTAGGTGATCTTATATGGCCAGCTGGATCTGGAGGTGTGGCTTTAGCCTGGCTCTCTGTGTTGTAGTACACATTGGATGAAGGACCTTGAGGTTTCTTCTGATTCCTCAGCTTTGGTTGATCTTGACACATGTACGCTGCTCTAGCGGCGATTCGCTTGGCTTGTGATTTCAACTGGAGCCATGTGGAGAAATCTGACAGGGTATAAGTCTTATCAGTCCCAGTTGTCAGAATGCCACGATTCAAGCTATACTCAACAAAGCTGTCTCTGTAGTTAGCGGGCAATTTGTTAAGTAGCCTATCAACATGAGAGCCACATTTGAGTTCGTAGCCATTTTCACCCTCTAGCGATCGGAGCATGCCTACTAAAGCTTGTACTGAGAGGGCAAAATTGTCAAATCCATCTGGATCACCAACCCTAACTGGAGGTAAGTTTAGGATGGCTCCTAGCTCACTTTGCACAAGCTGGCGGGATTGCCCGTATTTATCTTGAAGTGCCTGTAGGGCCGATGTGTATGGTTTCGGGTCATACATAAAGGCTTGTGCTAGCTTGTGAGCACTAGGCAGCTTCAAATGCTGCAACAACACTTGATATTTAAATGGTTCGGTGAGGTGAGCATGTGAGCTTAGCAGGTTATCTAGAGCCATCTTGAGCAGTGCAAAGTCTGCCTCTCTTCCAGATGTGAAGTAGGGTAAAGCAGGCTTAGGAAGTCCATATGAAGTAGCTATTAATAGCTCCATTAGGTCTGTACTAGGTGCAGCGATTGAGCCTGGAGGAGGAGCTGTCTCTTGTGGCAAAGGTGGTATGCTGGGAGGAGAGTGATGCTGCAGGGCTGCATCAGGTTGTACTGGCTGTTGTTGTGAATAAGACCAGGGTACATGCTGATGTGGAGCCTGGTTATAGACTGCTGGTAGCGTGTTTAGGGGAGCAGTGGACTGCACTGTTAAGGCTGGTGGTCCAGCACAAGGTAATATAGCACCAACTGATAGTGTCGTACCAGGCTGAGGGATGGTATGTGCTGTGGTGGGCGGAGCTATCGTGGAGTATGTGAATTGTGGCTGGGTCGGCAGGTTTACCATGGCAGGAGGTTGCGGTTGAAGGACAGGTGAAGCTCTAGTTGTTAATTGGCTTGTTGAGACAGGAGGATTAGGCACTGCTGCTGTAAAGGCTGGTGGAGGGCCAATAACTGTAGGAGCAGAGTGTGCAGGTCCATGTGCACCTTGTGAGGGTGGTGGTACTCCCATGACGTCAGCTGGGGACCCTTTGTTGGATTCATCTCCACTTTGCGGTCTTGAGGCAACAGAGCTGCTTGTTTCCTCCTTCAGGAGGGATGTAATGAGAGTCGCTTTCTCGAACTCTATTTCCTTTTCCTTTAGTTTGCGTTGCAGCATTAGCCGTCTGGTAATAGCCTCCTTTGCCTTTAATGCTATTTCTGCCTCTTCATCAAGCTTACGCCTCTGTATTTCTTGTTCTCTTAGGAGTTCCTCTCTTCTTCTGAGGGCTTCCCGAGCTTGCTGGTCCAGATGCTGGTACTGTTCATCCATCAGACTTTCCTCCATTATCTGTCTTTGCACCTCTGCCAACTCCATGCGCTTTATTCTCTCCTCCAACATGGCTGTCTGTATGTCAGATAACCCATCGATGATTGACCTCCTTGTTGACGAACTGGCGCTGCCCTGGGTCTTAGCTTTACTGCGCTGAGAGACAGGTTGGCTTCGATCTGATGATGCTCTCCAACTAGGTAGGCTAGGTATGGCTTCAGTGATGGCAGCTGTCATCATTGCAGGTTGATCTGGAGGATGAGCTTCATGCCCAGCTGGAGCTTGGGCTGCTGGATGATGGAGAAGTTGAGGTTGGTATCCAACTTCATAGTCCTCCAAATACGTTGGTAGTCGTCTCTCCCGCTGGGATCTAGAACGCACTGCTGGGTCAGATGGTTGTCCTAGCTCCTCCATAATATCTCTAGATGACTGTGGATCCGGCTCGAAGGACCATGTGATAGAGTGGGAACTCTGGAAGTTATTTGCTGATCTGACAGTATCTTCAAGATAAGGGCTCCGGTCAGAGAGCAGGGCACGGAGAGACAGTTTTACGTATTTAATGACAGTTGAAGTATGGACATCTGTACATTTCTGTGGTTCCGTGTGGTCTGGAAAATAAATACAAAGAATGATGTAAAAGGACTGTACAAATGGTGAAATAAATATGCCAACGTTTAAGACTAAGCAAAAACAAATATATTCCCAAATGATGCACATTCAAGGGTTACACAGAGTAAATATTGTGACTTCCAGGCTCAGAGGCACTGACAAATTATATGGTCTCCAGGGACCTCTGGTGGTCAAAGCAAGGTACTGCTGTTGCAAGTACCACACTACTAAACCATGCTGCCAATTAGCCTGGCATTATACCACACCTCAACTGAACTGACGTCATGGATGGATACACATGGAGTAAATGGAATAAAACTCAAATAAACCAGTATTTAGCACACATAACACAAATTAAGAGAAGTGAAATGAGGACTACAAGCGAGAATAGCAACTGATACCAATTAAACTGTAGGAACTCCCTCTAAATAATCCAAACAATATGTCCAGACAGACATAAAGGAAACTGAATGAACTTATAGGTTATTTATGTATCCATAGAGGTGCTACGGTTGGCCAAACTTACATATCAGTCATGAACGCACACGCGGCTGTCTGCCATCACCAACAGCTTAGACAAAATGGTAGAAACGGCTTTACAGGAAGTGACTATCTAGAGGAAGTGATGCCACAAACTGGACCACCAAAATAAGAGTGGGGTAACTTTACAAATGTATCTTGTAAAACTGCCATAACTATAACCCTTTCTGACATGGAGGAATGGGCCAAAATACCAGCTACTGTGTGTGCAAACCTGGTAAAGACCTATAGTAATCGTTTGACCTCTGTTATTGCCAACAAAGGTTATGTTACAAAGTATTGAGTTGAATTTTTGTTATTGACCAAATACTTATTTTCCACCCTGATTTACAATTTAAATCTTTAAAAATCCTGCCATGTGAATTCATGGATATTTTTTTCACATTCTGTCACTCACAGTTGAAGTGTACCTATGATGAAAATTACTGACTTCTGTCATCATTTTAAGTGGGAGAACTTGCACAATCGGTGGCTGACTAAATACTTTTTTGCCCCACTGTATTGTCCATCCCTAGTCTGAAATCAAGAGGAGGGCACAAATATACACCTGTATGCTTTTTTTTAGTGTGTATGAGTTGCTTATCCTCAGAAAACCTGAAAAAGGTCTCGATCTGTTGAAGCAAATAAACCAGAGTGAACAGCTTCAAGCAAAATGGTTTCTAAATTTCTTGCTAGAAGAGTTTGTTTTAACACAACAAAAACATTTTTAAACAGTTACTTGATACTTTTTAAGATTAGTTAATTAAGCAAAAACAGAATCTTCAGCAGTAAAGTCCAGAAATTGTGTAAATAAATAATTATCATTGAGGATTAAATCAGTAAAAAATGGTTAATTCTAATTAAAAAAATGGAAACCTGATGTGAGTTAGTTATTGTCTCCATTTGTGCTAAAGCACAGGCAAACGGTGTGTTTTTGTTTTCGTCACCTTAGAATGATTTAAATCCAAATATAACAAACATACAATAACTTCCATATGTCTATGACTTACAGACATGCTGTACATAACAATATTGTTTTTTATTAAAGATCAGAAAATCAATTATTTGAAAGCACCACCAAGAAAAACAAAAGGTTGAGCTATTTATTCTCATTCTAGTCTGACAGACTCGTTTGCACCAAAGATATTAATCAATCACATTTATAGAAATGGGATTAAAATTACATCTTGCTAAAGTAAGCATTTCATCATACTTGGCAGTCTGCACAAACTTGACCACCACCTTGACAAATACCATTCTCTGCAGCTAATTAAATTAAAAAATAAACTTTAGAGATCTTTTATACCCCCTCCCACACCCCCACCCCAAAAAGAAAAAAAAAGATAAAACAGGTATCCTAGAATTAGAGCCTACAGGAGCCGTTAAAACCATTTGGTTTGTTATTTGGTCTAAAATCAGAATTGGAAATAATTTGGGGTTACGATCCAAAGTGTTAACCTGTGATTTTGTTCACACAAAAAAAAAATCCCAGCAAAAAAAAAGAAAGAAAAGAAAACAGCGCAAAGTATAGAGGGAGAGAGTGAGATTAATATCTGTCCAATGTGCTTCTTTAAGATTCACAGAACCTGCTCCAGCACCTGCAAGTAAAGGTGCTTATCTGTCAGATTTAATCTCTTCACCAATGTGTGTGTGTGTGTGTGTGTGTGTGTGTGTGTGTGTGTGTGAGTTGGAGAACTGAGAGAGAAGAGCAGGTTGCAGCAAGCCTATCAAACACACATTCGCTGAGACCATAAACATCTTACACAGCGAGCTATTTCATCTGTTCACTTTATATGAGATTATCACAAAACTGTGTACACATAGTAACCATCAATCTGTTCTATAAGAAAAAAACCTACACAATCTATTCCTACGTTTTGGGTTCTCAGTCTTTTACTGCTCTACTTTGAAAGTGATTCAGATCTTTTGCAGTGTGGGTGTTCTGGGAGCTTTGTTGGTAAACCAGCAGATTATCTCTAGTGCGTTATGACTAAAGCCTACCCTACTATTACAGAGCTTTGTCATTGGGAAATCACATATTCCCAGACACGCATTCAGAAGACACACCCATAGACACACCTCAACACAAACTGTATGCTTAAGGGAGAAAGCTTCATCCATGTTGCGGGACACTCATCGCCTGTAAAACCCTGAGGTTGGGAAAGCACAAAAGCACACGAACACACATAAAAAAGCCTTTAATGTTGCTCTACACTCATGCAAATAGCTCTGCTGAATGAGAAGGATGCTGCAATAAAGGTAAGCAGCTTACAAAATAGGAAAGCAACATTACTTCACATAAAAGGATATTTTAATTGCTGCTCTGAACAAATATGCAGTATGAACCAGAGCACCCCCAATGACTAACAAATATACCAAGATATAATTATGTCCCATGGATCAGATTAAGACAGTGCTGTAAGAGCATCCCTTTGCTTTTGTTTCCAGACTTAATTGTTTGAATGCTGTTAAGCATTCAATCAATTGTTTTCTTCTTCTTCTTCTTCTTCTTCTTCTTCTTCTTCTTCTTCTTCTTCTTCTTCTTCTTCTTCTTCTTCTTCTTCTTCTTCTTCTTCTTCTTCTTCTTCTTCTTCTTCTTCTTCTTCTTCCGTACACTATTTGAACCTCTTCCTCTCCTTCAAATTTTGAGCTATTTCAACAATTTTATATCAAAACGTTCAGCTCGATAAGCTCTTTCCAGCTACTACTTTTGGCATTGATATCTTTAAAATTTTTCGAGTTATTAAGCTTTTTCTGCAAGAATTTTCCCATTAAAATGAATGGGATTGGTCAATTTTCAGCAAATTCCAATCACTTTTTTGACCTAAAACTCTATTGGGTTCCTTTTAACTCAGAGACTTCATTCAAAGTTTAACAAACTCACAAGACTTTCCTGTTTAACATATTAAAGGGGCTTTTTGATATTTTTTACGTTTTTTCCTAAAATCGCAGGTAGAAGATGAGGTACAACTTGACATTTTCAGAAAAATTCACAAAAGTTATAATGGGGAAAGATAGGAGCAGTGACCCTCCCTTGCTCCATTTCTGGCTTTGTCCCGAGAGAACCGTAGGTCCAATTGAAATGAGACACGCTGGCTTACAGCTAACGAATATACCTTCGTTTTGAGCTATAATTCATGACTGTACTCAAGGGCGTCAGTTTGTTTTCAGAATTGCTGGGGAAAATAACCATACACTTGAGTGGGGTTTAAAAATTGCTGGGGACAATAAAGTAGGCTAGCACAGGGGTCGGCAATCCGTGGCTCTGGAGCCGCATGCGGCTCTTCCATCCATCTGATGCGGCTCTATGTGCTTGTAAAATAATGAATGGATATTTAAATAAAAAGCTTTATATTTTACAGTGTAACCTGTGGCTCCCTGAAAAAACTGAGTATGTGTATTCAAATATATCAGCGTGGAATACTTCTTCAAGGTTAAAGTGTTGTGGGAGCTACAGGATCAAATGTGTCTTATTTACTAAGGTTTCTTGCTTTTTGTTCCTTTGAACTCTATTTCTGGGTTCTTAGCAGTAGTATCTCATTACCTGAAGTTTGAAACCTCCAACCCACAAACCACACACACAACAATCAATTCAATAAATTAAATATATTGAAATATGTAACAGTTTGTAATATTCATCATAAAGGAAATAAATGCTAAATTCCCTCTCCTAGAGGGCTCTTAGAGGAATGATAAAAATTGAAAAATCAATAAATAGAAAATAAATAAATAAATAAATAAATAAATAAATAAATAAATAAATAAATAAATAAATAAATAAATAAAAATAAATAAAACCAATTGTCCTTTAACAAAGTGTTCAGGACTATGTCACACAGTCTTCTTGCTCTTGGGCAAATTGGTAATTCAGTCCACTAAAATGTTGGAAAGTTGCCAAAAAAAGTGTCCAAACCCTCACTCAGGAAGGGCAAAAAAAAAAACCTTAGTCCTTTGAATAGTGTAGAGGTCTTAAATGATCCTACCACATCTTTGATGAGACAGGATATGATGAAGACATCCTGCCATGATGTGGCACCCATGAGTATTAATACCTCCCCAGTGGACCAAAGCAGTGCATCTGAGTCTTTAAATGTGTTGGCTTTCCAGGCAGGAAAAGGTGATTTAAACCTCAATCAACAAGCCAAAGGGTTTCTTCAAAAAACAAATCGAGGTCTACTTCTAACGGCTCCTCCTTCAGTAGCGAACACACTATTTCTAGAAGCTTCCAGTCACCTATTACTTCGCTGACGGCAGTTAGCTGAACTTCTCAACTTCTGCTCACCTGTTCAGCCTAACGGACCAAAACGTTTTTTTTTCTCCGGTGTGGGGAGGGCTGCGCAGCTCGGCTCCATGCTGCGTTCAAGTAACCCTCGTAATTTTTTATACTACCGAAAAACGGTTCCTAACAATGGAGAATTTTTTAAAAGGAATTTAGGCTCAATAACCCTGGAAGATAACCTGGGTTACAACAGCATTAATTTTACACCTGAATGCCAATTCTAAATGTAAAGATGGTCTGCGTAAACCTGAACAGGTCCAACCCGGTCTTACTGTGAGACCGGGTTGACGGGTCACGCTTGTGCGTAATCATATAGGCACTTTATGAGCTGAAGACAATGTGAGATTCTGGTATTCTCCTCAGACGGCTCCTGGATGTGTCGCCACATTGGAGACAGGAACAAGCACTATTCAGCCAAAGTTTCATAATCAGGGAACATTTTCTAAGTGACAAGTCTCTCTGAGAGACAGGGTTTAGAAAAAACTCGCTTCAGTGGGAGGAACCTTCCCGCATGCGCTCTGGTTCTCTGGGTGGCTCTGGGGTTAATCAAGTTTAATTGTTTCTCTTTGCAACAATCTTCACAGAAAGGCAAAACAGTTAAACGGCAGGTTACATATATTTCCATTTGACTGTTTATTTTGACAGATGAACTCAAGGATGTTGCTTGGTTTGAAAGAATTACCCCGACGCACACTGATGCGCATGGATGAGCTGACATTTTAATCGTTAACGCACATTGCGGAGGTAAAATATTCCCATCAGAACATCAGAGCTTTATACTGGACACTGTGTTCAGCGTGGCTCGGAGCGCCCACGGTGGACAGTGAGCTGAAGATCTGGGGTTCGCAGCGCAGTGCAGAACCACGGCGCATGCGATAAGATTTCCTCCCACTGAAACAGTCTGGAAACCCGGTCTCTCTGAGGGATGTCACTTGGAAAAATGTTCTTTTTATGAAATTATGAAACTTTGGCTGAACAGCGCTTGTTCCCGTCTCTAATATGGAGACGCATGACGCGTAGAGACCAAGCCCCCACAATGCCGCTCAGAAAATGGTCCCAACCCGGAAGTAAGAAAAATTGCAGTTCCACCCTCATCCGCTGGGGGCTGGTGCCAGAAGCGAGCAAATCCTCATTGACTCCCATGTTGAAAATGCCGATTTCACAGCAGAAATAAACATGTTTACAGCCTGGTGCCAAAACATGTTTTTTGTCTAAATTATCTAGTTTATACTCATGACAACTCTGAGGGGGGTGAATTTTTTTCTCACTCTTCTGTTTAAGTGTATTGAAAGCCTAAAATTCTGTATAATTAATGAGCATCCGACACACGTGACCGCCGCCTCAGACCCACGTGACCACAGAGCTAGCTCCGTGGAAAGGCCTCAGTACAGCCTCGGCCCCTCCTGGAAGCTGTTTCGGGATTTTGAGTCTCTGTGCTTGTGAATTCTGTTTTGGATATTATTGGTGCAATTGTTGGACAAAATGACTTGCAGTGGTATTAATTGCACTAATAGAGCGTCCAAGGAGTCTCCACTTCATTTTTTTCGGTAAGTTAAAATCTATATTCGTATTTTATGTCACTGCTGCCTTTAAACTAGCTGAGTTTACCGAAGTAGCTAGCTAACCATCAGTTTAACATGTAGCATTTACTGTTTAACCACGAAATTTAAATGTAAAATACGGTAAAATAATTAATAGGGCATATTTAGATGGGTAATATGGTAAAAGATCAAAATGGGTTGAAATATGACGGAGCGCTAAGAGGGAGACTTCTGTGTCCATTCTTCCACCCGGTAATCCCCAGCGGTCAGGCCGGGCAGCCTGACCGATCCGGCGCCTACTTGCTGCGCCTAGCTGCTGCGTGGTCTGACCGCTCGTGGAGTTTTTCATGTCTGACTTTAACCGCATCTAATACTGTATTATGGCGTGAGCGCAACAGCGACAACTTAATATCGATGTGTAAGCAGCCTGAGTGGTAGGGTGTTTTCATCTGAACCCTTAAAATCTCCAGCAGGCTTGGAGTGACACCTGTGTCCATTCTTCCATCCGGTAATCCCCAGCGGTCAGGCCAGGCAGCCTGACCGGTGCGGCGGCTAGTTTCTGCGCGGGCTGACCGCTCGTGGAGCTCTCAGAGACAGATCTGACCGGAGAAATACTGCAGCTCGGTGAGAAGTCTATAGGGCATACAGCGTTTCCCTTAAATCCCACCGCCACGCCGACAAGATCCCAAGTTTCTTTGTTTTTGTTGGCGCTGTTTACCGAAGAAGCAGCGGGAACTAATATGTTGTCGCTTGTGATCACAGCCGGCGGGTAGCAAGTATGTACAGTCTATGATTTTACCGCTCCCTCCTGCAGTCTTCCCCTATTAAAATTTAAAATGTGTAACTTCATGTATTGGGATGAATGACTGATATTCATGTTAAACTCAAACGTTAGGCATTTAGGGGGAAAAAACAAAATAATAAACATTATACAGATGTCAAATAAATCAAACTGTAATTAAACAATATATTTTCAAAGTCTCGATTCTGGATAAAATCCAACAACATATGCTTTATAAATAAACACTACACATGGCTTTTACACACACACACACACACACACACACACACACACACACACACACACACACACACGTTACATTGTGATTTCTTAGTAAATATTCTATTTGGCGAAAGATAAATTTTATTGTATTTATCCTAGTGAATCTATAATTAAACGGGTAAACTAGCAGTAGTACATCCAACATCAAAGAAAGTAAAATGTTATTATCAGGAGAGGGAGAATGATTAAGTGGTTAGCAGCAGTGTGCTAGATGATGGCCCCCTCCATGAGGCCACCACAGCTCAGCAGAACATCATTGTAGCTTCTTCTGGGGAGAAAAACACTTAGAGAAAAAATAAATTTAACAGCTGAAATAGCAGGAAATAATACAGTTAAAGAGCAGATTGTAGAAGAAAGAAACCCCTGGGTTAAACTGGTCTGTCTACTGCATAATGCTGAACTCTAACATGTGTCCTCAGGGAAGGACCTGATTGGTGTCCAGAACCTGCTGAAGAAGCACGAGGCTCTGCAGGCTGAGATCACAGGTCATGAACCTCGCATCAAGGCTGTCACCCAGAAAGGAGAGACCATAATGGAGGAAGGTAGAGCAGGTCTGGTCCTGACATGTTTCTGAGGTGTCTGCAGGTTCTGGCTCACTTTGTTTGGGTCCAGGTCACTTCGCTGGTTCAGAACCCTCGGCCCGTCAGAACATTCTTATCCACCACGTTCTAACACCAGACCTGTTAACCCGACAGCAACAAGTGGCTCCAACTGACGATGAGACCGGGAAGGAGCTGGTTCTGGCTCTGTACGACTACCAGGAGAAGAGTCCTCGAGAGGTCACCATGAAGAAGGGCGACATCCTCACGCTGCTCAACAGCACCAACAAGGTTCGTGTGCCCTTCACAGCCGAGGAACGACCTCCAGCTCAGAGCGAACATCTCCACACCTGCTTTGTGTTTGTGTGACTTTAGGTTGTTTTACTTGAACTCGCGTCTTTAGCTGAATGAGGATGGAGAGACGGGTCGGACCTGGAGCAGGTCGAGGTCTTGCAGAAGAAGTTTGACGACTTCCAGAAGGTCGGACTTTTCCTCCTCTCCGTCTTCCAGCAGCAGCTGTCAGATCAGCTCAGGTGATAATCAGCTGTGCTTTTGTCCTGCAGGACCTGAAGGCCAACGAGTCCCGCCTGAGGGACATCAACAAGGTGGCATCTGAACTGGAGTCAGAAGGTCTGATGGCTGAGGAGGCTCCTATGGTTCAGGCTCAGGTGAGCGTCACCTGTCTGCAGCAGCTGGTCCCTCTCACTTCCTGGTTTGTTAACTCTGCTCGTCTCTGTTTGTAGCAACAAGAACATCTGGGTTCTGCTCCTGGAAAGGTGCGTGTTGTCCTCCGCCTCCACCAGAACCAGACGTGGTGTTTTTGTTACCACTCATTTGTTTGTTTACAGGATGAAGCCGACTCTAACCCCAGCTTTCCACAGGAGCCGTCAGCAGCACGTTACTGCAGCAGCACGTCATAGCTGCTGATAGGAACCGCTGTGGTCAACAGAACCTTTTCCACTGGAGCCGTCAGCAGCGCGAGTCGGCCGCGTCTCAGGAGCAGCATGTCGCGGCCTTTACGCGCCGGTTCTATTTTCTACGCGCGACGCCTCTGAAACGGGTCAAGTTCGACATTTTTGGGGAAGGAAAGACAGGAAATCGGACGCGGAAATTGAGAGAAGCTACCGAGATTTTCAGAATAAAGAACGTACTGCCTTCCGGTTGCTTTAATTTTAAAAACAGTTACTAACTGTGCGGCCCCGTGAGAAGTTATCACCTAGCTAGCGGTCTCCTTTGTTTTTCAGGTCCGTATTGGCGATTATAAAATGGACAGAACATAAAACACAAACCATGTTGTAGTTTTCTCCTGCTTGTTGTTGTGTTTACTGATGAAGTCACTCGAGTGACTTCGTGCTCGGTCGGTGACAGCTGCTCCCCTGCTGCTTCGCGTCTCGTGGGAAGGGCCAAGCAGCAGCTTACACGAGCAAGACGTGCTGCTGCAGTAACGTGCTGCTGACGGCTCCCATGGAAACCCGGGGTAAGACGGCGTCACCCTAGAAGGTGAGTTCATTCAGCTGATCAGAGGTCACCTCTGATGGCCGCAGTCACGGCCGACCGTGCTGACATCACACAGGAATTCAGGTGACCCGGCAGGCACCAGGTGCTGGTGAAAGTGGGGACATGTCAGCTGGTTGCCATGGCTACAGTTATCTTTATGCATCTGTATGACTGCTGACTGGTGTGTGTTTCCTGTGACCTTTGACCTCAGACCGTACGGTTGGGCGTTCAGACGACGGCTAACTTTAATTCCATCAAGGTAAGAGGAAGCTCTTCCCTTCCTGTCTGAGCGATCCGTCTCCAGGTTTCCTTGTCCGGCGTCCAGCCCGCTGGCGTCCACCTTCATCTCACTGGGTTTGGTTTCTCTCCAGGAGCTGAACAACTGCTGGCGCTCGCTGCAACAGCTGGCTGAAGACCGGAGCAACATGCTGGGCAGCGCCCATGAGGTGCAGCGCTTCCACAGGTACCCCGCACACTTATGCGCCGCTTACGGGTCAGTAGAGTTTGGACCCACACTCAGACGGAGTTCTGATGTCTTCTCAGAGATGCTGATGAGACCAAAGAGTGGATCGAGGAGAAGAACCAGGCCCTGAACACAGACAACTACGGCCACGACCTGGCCAGCGTTCAGGCTCTGCAGCGTGAACATGAAGGCTTTGAGCATGACCTGGCAGCTCTGGGTGATAAGGTCCGCTTCCTGATCGGTACCAGGACCCGGGTTGTCTCTGGAGACACGTTCTTCATGGTTCTGGTGACTCCACCCCAGCCGTTCCTGATCAGCAATCAGCGGGGTGCTTTCCTATTTAAGGTGGATGGAGGACACAAGTTGACGCCAGAAGATTGCCTCAGTTTTGGTAGTAACCAGCCACTCGTGTTACCTCTAGTGTTCCTAGGATTAATGTTATTTCGTAGTGTTTTTGCTCTTATATTGGATTTACCATTCTTCAGGATTCCTGTCGACCTAATTGGATACTGACCTCTACTCCAGGATTTGGATATTCAACACACGGACCTTATCACCAGCCTCCATAACCCACCTCTCATCTCACCCAGTGCCCCATCCACCAGGACGCCCCGCTTCTCTCCACCTCTGCTCCCTCTCCTGCGCTTCCTCTCTACCTCTCTCTCCTCCAGCCAACACATACACCCACCACAGTAAGTCTGCTGAACACCTCTGCCTGCCTACAATGGATTTTGAAACCAGAACCTAAGCTCACCTGTGTTCTCCCTCCTCCAGACGCTGAGCTGTTGTTGCAGTTCCAACCACAGACTTATCTGTGCACCTTAAGTTCCTCCTTATAAAGAAATCATTTTTTCCATCAGTTTTTGGTCAGTGTTGTATTCTGCATGTCTTGGGTTAAGTACCTTCCTCCAAACATGACACTCCTCCTCAAAGAGCAAATCTGTTCAGCACATTCTGACAGACAGACCACCATTCTTCTGTCATGATGCTGTACAGGACATTTTTAGAGTTTTTCTTTTTAAAGATAAATAGGATTACATTTAAATAGCAATACTTTCACATTATCATTTTCCCACACTTCTGTATAACTGTATTTTGTTGTTTTTCAATAAAGAATGACAAATTATTTAAGTTTGGATTTGTTGCACACAAATATAGATCTGTAAAAAATATCTACAAAGCTAATGTTTACATAAGTATGATTGGGTTTTGCAATACGCCACTATTTTAGTAAGATTTTTAAACCAAGTAAAGTTAGTAAAGAACAAATTTCTATTGTCTGCTAAGAAACTGTTGGGATTTAAAATGGGCCTGTTGTACAAATAACTTGTAAATGATTATTCCTCACTTTTGTCTTAACCAAAGAAATTCCAGTAATTGAGCAAAAACATTTATTTTTAACACTACATTTTATAAAACAGGGCACAAAGTGTCGGCACATGTATGTATGTATGTCGATGGTCCGCCCCAACCGAACCAGGAGACACAGACGTCAGGGAGGCCAAGGTTGTCTCTGCAGCTCTCTGGGCACCACGCCTCACTCAGCTGTCTCCAATGATCCAAATGGCTATGGAGAAAAAATAACAGGTTTGTCATAATTGTTTAAAGTACAAAACCATACATGAAGTGGTGAGACAGGTATGTGGAATTTACACTTGCTGCTTTGTGTAGCTGATGTTGGAGACACACAGGCTGCCATGGTGACCTTTTAACAGATCTAAGAAAAAAATGAAAATTAAAAACTCCAAGACCTCATGTCATATTTACTAATCAGCTATGGCTGATTTATTGTTTGGATCACAGTGAGTTACACTAATTCTAATATATTTTTATTTCTATTATACATACATACTTTTTAACTGTTATTTTCACATGACTGTTATCAGGCTCTCTTGTTCTGGTTCTCATGATAATTCCGTGTCTTCCAGTAAGTTATCTTGTGCTTACTTCATCTGTAGAATGTCTCTTTACTTTTGGTAAATTGTACTGAGTCCAGAATAAAGACTAGTTGGCTGTACAAGATACAAACAAGTATTACATTTTGGAAATATATGAAATGTATTTAGGCTGCTAATTTAGCTCGAATACTAATAACTGCCATATTTTCCGGACTATAACTCGCACTTTTTTACATATTCTGGCTGGTCCTGCTACTTATACTCCAGAGCGACTTATATAACAAAATATGTAGGCTACACCGCGCTGCTGCGGGCCGACTCCGACCCACACAAGAATGAGTTCCCCTGTCCCGCTGGGAGGGTTTCAAACACCGCCAGCATCTGTTAGAGCCTGTGGCGGGGTGCTGAGGGCCGGCTCCAGCCCAGGAATGAGCTCTCCTCGCCGGCCGGGAGGGGTGGAAACACCGCCATCCTCTCCTCTGCTGGCTGTTGTTCATTCTGTTATGGTTACCGGTGCTTGTGTTGCAATGTGAAACGCTTGGTCTCAGATTTTGTAAGAAAGATAATAAAATGTCCCCCCAAAATACGACTTAAATATATGTTCTCTTCTTCATGATACATTTAATGGCTGGTGGACTCAGGAGTGATAGCGCCGAAAAAAACTACTGAAAACTTGCTCAAAGCAAAAATGTTTTCATTACGGAAATAAATTATAAACTTACCGATTTAAAACTTTTTTAATACTGGTACTTCTCACGAACAGGCGCAGAAAACCTCCACCTAAACTCCGTGTAAGGTTCAGGTCGATGGGTGTTCCAGTTAGCTCCGGTTGGGTTGAAGCTAGGTGGCTACATCCGTTAGCTTGGCTCCCACCTCCGCTTTAGCTTTGGGTTAGCCAGGGTTAGCTTCAGGTTAGCTCGTAGCTAGTTCGCCTGGGTGTCGTCACTCGAGCCCAGCCTTACAGCCACACCCTCAGCGCCTCCTCTCTTCCCTTTTATGGAATTGTCTGGGCTGGACGGAACCTGTGACACGGTCAAAATGGCGGTGGTGGCCACCTCCCATTATAGACAACAAACGTGTTATTGAAGCTAATGGAATCCGTTTGTCCAGTATATGTACAGTCTATGGTAGAGACATTTGATCACGCACAAAGTTTATGTGGAGCAGAAGCGGTCGGGCCACGGCAGGTGAAATGTTCCTAGCCTACATGAAGTGAAACTGTTTAATTGTAACATTAATATGTTACTGGACATGCTGGTCTGGTTGGTTAGACCAGTGTTTGAAGTGGAAAACACACACACACACACACACACACACACACACACACACACACACACACACACACACACACACACACACACACCAATTAAAATAATGCTGATAGCATGGACTAGAAGCCAGGTGATGGTTTACGTATTTAAATGATGATCAGGCTGCTGTAAAATGTAATCTCCATCCACATCCAGACAGAATTATCCTCTATTCTTTCTCTAGTTGCTCTGCTCTTGTCTGGGCTGATTAGCTGATGGTGCGCGCGGCGCGCCTAACTAGCGGCTGATGGACATTTTACGCATTTGGAGAGGTGGGCTGCAGCTTTGCTTTTACTGGATGATGGTCCACTTAACGCACGGGTGTAGACTACATATTAATGACAAATGAATGAAAATTAAATTGTGAGTTTTTACTTCATATTTTATAAATAAAAATGACGGGGGAACACATTTATGACGTCTTTTTAAACTAAATTTTCTAGCGCGACCTGCCTGCTCCACTCCGTCCAAAATTACTGTGGGAAATGGGTAATAATGGCTCTTTGATGGGAACAGGTTGCCGACCCCGGTATAAGATCTGAGCTGGTAAAACAAAAATCCTCATCAGCAGGCGTTTTTGAAAGTGGGGGGGACACAGCTGCCAATCACAAATTTTGCCGGGGACATGTCCCCGGCGTCCCCGGTTAAAATGGCGCCTATGACTGTACTCCAAACATTGTGGTCGTACGGTTCATTTGTTTGAGAAAATTCAAATTTAAAAAAATGTCTCTCACCACTCTAAACTGAAGGTTCCGCACTCTAACTTTTGAACTTCACATCTTCTGTGAACAGCTCTTTACTACCCCCAGACCGTTTGGACTACCAAAACAAATTATAACTCAAAAAGTTGGAATTTTTGTCAGCTTTTCAGAATGGGCTTCATTTTATCTGTAAGTGTTACCGTTCTTTCGCTACAAGCCTCAGAAAGAGGAGAGACCCAGATTTTCCCTCATTGAAACCCACGTTAAAGGAACAGAGATTTTCTCCTCTGATCCGCTTCAGACAACTAAAAGTTTTTCATGATAGCTTCTAGACAATTCATGGTAGGCACATAAAAATGGACACAGATGACCAACAAAGCCTTCTGCTGCTCACGCTTTTTGAATTTTTCAATTTGGTGCAGTACTTTTCGAATGGTGATGAAAAGTTTGACAGGTCCAATTTCACTTCTGAAGGACAGATTTAAAGGCTTCTCTCAGTAACAGGAGTACAGCTGCAGGCCTCCAACAGCCAGGGGGAAAGGCGGGAAAACAGTGCTACTCTCTGATTAGTTGAGTGTTCAACCACTTTCTGTCCAATCAGGATCCAGCACCCACACATATGACACATCAAATCGACCAGTTTGGTCTCAAGAATCTTGTATTCAATTTTAAATGTGTTATCTGTTACCATGGCAACACAAGGAACTACAAATCACTTTAACCAAGTGTTGAGGGTCTGACCTCATGAGGAAATTACTATGCAGTGATTTTCTCCAAAATGACTGTGCTTAAATTACTCTGAAAAGCAAATAATCACATCAGCGCCAAGAAACCTCATTTCCCATGATGCTTTAAACACGGAAGCATTGGGATGATGTCACCGCCTAATACCAGAAACACGTTCTGCGCATGTGCGGGAGGCCGTGGAGCTTTTCCCGCGAACTAAGACCATAAATCTTCAGCAGAGACAAAGAAACCTCGTTCTTTTGCCCAGGATACCTGGCGGTAAGGACACGCTTGTCGAACGCTCCGACTCCCTTGAGCACGCGGAAGCTCTAAGTGCCCAAGTTGAGCCCACGGAACTGCTGGAAACTACACTCCAACTCCATCAGGACCTGACTGGGAACGAGCGGAGCTCCATCCAGCTCTCAGAGACGCTGTAAGTTGTCAAACTCAGCACAAAAGAAACTTCGTTCTCTTTGTGTCCAGCCCGTTGGAGAAACACTCGTGGGGCCAAAACAACGGAGAAAGCATCAAACCGACGGACGACGCCAAACAACGGAGAAACACGGAGAACCGTCAAATCAAAACAGCGGGGGACGCCTTGCTGTTCTGGTGATCAGAAAACTCATTTCTCTCTCTCCTTTTCTTCTCCCGTTTCCTCTATAGTCCAGAATAAGCAATAAAACCGCGCTATTGCTTAAAAAGTAGCTTCGTGTTTTCCTCTTTCGTTCCCAAACTCGTCCGTCGGGTCATTTTGAAAGAATAAACTGCTTATTGATCATTGTTTGGTATCTTTAAATGTTTTCTGCTTGGCCACGTGGTTAAACTAAAAGATATTATTCGTGATTAATCTTTTGTGTTGTTTCATGATCCTTTGAAATGTTTTGAGTGATTTAAGGTTAAGTTACTACTGATTCTAAGTGCCTTGGAAGTTAAAGTGCAAGTTGCCACCCACACTTTAGCCAGACAAAGGGGTCAGCCATCTTGCATACAGACTCCATTTTAGAAACACACACACACATACATACACACAAAACACCTTGAACATTATTTTGAATATACATCCTTTTATTATATCACATGGTTATTATTCATTTATGCCACTGTTTATTCATTTGACAAATTGTTAATTAAATGTTATAAAATTCAGATTTTCGTCTCCAGTAGCTTTGTTGTGTCGAAGAGAAGTCTCTGCTCCAAGGATTCTACGAACTTCAAGAAAGACTGATAAGAGTTTTGGATTCAATTTTTCCCCGGTTAAAGGGGAATGGTGCCCCATATATCTAAGAATATCTTAATTAATTAATAAATCAGTAAATACTCCCATATTTACAGAATTTATTGAAGAATCCAAAAGTAATTAATTAATTACTAATTACTCGCTCCTAATAACCCCAACACAAGTCTCATAGAAATGAATATTAAAAAGCTGAATATTGAGCCAATAACAGATGCCTGTTTTTGATCTTTTTGAACTATCTGTACTTAAAACTAGAAATAAGTTCAATTTGATTGACCGTCAGAAGGTGGGAAAGTGCCCCGCTCCCACCCAGCCCCCTGATTGGTTGAGAGAGTTTAATCATCTTCTGGCTAAATGGAATTACACACCCACACATGTGATACATCAAATCGATTGGCTAGGCCTAAGGAATCCATCCAACCATCCATCCATCCATCTATCCATCCAACCAACCATCCATCCATCCATCCATCCATCCATCCAACCAACCAACCAACCAACCAACCAACCAGCTCTATACACTTAAAACTAGCAGCATAGCTGACATTTTAACACTAGTCAGAAGGCAGGAACCACCCCCTCCTCCTTCGCTGCTCTCTCATTGGCTGAGAGTTTTCAATCGCCTTCTGCCTAAAAGGAAATGTGCACCCACACATATGGTACATCAATTCAACCTGCTTGGTTCCAGGACTCTTGTTTTAACTTGATATTGTGTTCTGCGTTGCCATGGCAACGTGCTTAGCAACATTTACTTTAACAACATTTTAGACACAACTGTATCAACATACTTTAATACAGAAATGTTATTCAAAGTTTAAAAGAGGCATGTGACATTTACATTGTTTTGTTAATGCAGACTCCTGTCATCTGTCAGTACACCCCAGGGCAGCTGTGGCTACATTGTAGCTCATCACCATCACCGTGTGAATGTGTGTGTGAATGGATGAATGATACACTGTAGTGTAAAGCGCTTTGGAGTCCTTACTCTGAGAGGCGCTATGCAAGTGCAGGTCATTATCATTATCATCTGTTACCATGGCAACACAAGGAACTACGAATCACTTTAACCAACTCTCATAGGAATGAATATAAAAAGCTGAATATTGAGCCATTAACAGACTCCTGTTTTTGATCTTTTTGAACTGTTTGTACTTAAAACTAGAAATAAGTTCAATTTGATTGACCATCAGAAGGTGGGAAAGTGCCCCGCTCCCTCCCAGCTCCTTGATTGGTTGAGAGAGGTCAATCATTTTCTGGCTAAATGGAATTACACACCCACATATGTGAGACATCAAATCGATCGGCTTGGCCTAAGGAATCCATCCATCCACATATAAATCCATACATGCTTCTATCCATCCATCCATCCATCCAATAAACCATCTAACATCATTCCAACAATCCATCCGTTATTTCATTCATCCAACCATTCATCCATCCCATATCAAGTCTGAACACATGTTAATCTATCAGTTTCAGATATCAGCAAATATTTCTAAATTCACAGTTCAGCCAATTGTAAAAATGTACCCGTTAAACTATTCTCATTCAAATGCCAGCTGTTTAACATTTCAAATTTCGAGTTTTTAATAAATGTCAAAAGATTAAAGTTTTCTGCTGTTTAGCATTTTTTATCCATGCTTCACCTATATTCTGAGCTTTATTACACTTGTTGGTGATTTTTGCTTCTAAATCTTTAAATATATTCAGCTCATTTTGACAGTTTAGCTTAGTTTTAGCTTCACTTCAGCTATTCAGCAGCTTCAGCAATCCATTTCTGAATTCGGCTTATGCTACTCATTTCACAGTTCAACTAAACATAAAAAGTAAACTGTTAAACTAGTCCTACTCAAACAACAAGTGTTTAGACATTTTTGCTTCCAGATTTTTAAATAATGTTCAGATTTCAGTTTTCGGCTGTTTAGGATTGTTTTCTCCGTTCTTCACTTTTTGTGCATTATTTACATTTTGGTGCTTTTTGCTTATAAATCTTTCAAAACATACAGCTCATTTTATCTGTTTTGCTTAGTTTCAGCTTCAGCAATTAGTTTCTGAATCCAGCATATGATACTAATTTCACAGTTCAGCTAAATGTAAAAATTAAACTGTTAAACTAGTCCTACTGAAATAACAGGTGTTTAGACATTTTAGCTGTCCAATTTTATTAAACGGTGTTCACAGATTTGAGTTTTCTGCTATTTAGGATTAGTTTTCTTGATTCTTCACTTACTTTTTGTGCTTTTTTTTTTTTTTTTTTTTTGCTTCTTGGTGCTTTTTGCTTTCACATCTTTCGCTACATTCAGCTCATTTGACAGTTTAGCTTAGTTTCAGCTTACTTCAGCTATTCAACAACTTCAGCAATCAGTTACCAAATTTTGCATAAACTGCTAATTTCACTGTTCAGGTAAAGGCACAGTCTGCAACATTTAAATGTAGAATAACTTTAAAAATGTTTGATTTTGACCATCTGACCCAATTTTATTAAAAAAAGTAAATAATCTTTAATATTTAAATTTTCTCCTAAGTCCCTCCCCTGCCCTGTAGAGCTCAGCCAATATTTCTGCAAGCCTAACGCGTTGACCAATAGCGCTGCGTTTCCACCAGGGGGCAGCTGTCGATCATCGAGCACGAGCAGGTCTCAGCGTGCACAACAGTGTCACGCGCCTCACTCGGCTTACTGCAGAAACATGGAGCAACAACAAAACCCCAAATTACCGATTCCTCGACTGCCTTCCACATCTCAAAAAACATTTAAAAAGTTTAAAAGCCCTTCTTCAAAAGTGGCTGTAAGACGTTTGAGACAGTCGAGTAGAATTTACATTGGAGATTGTTTTACACACGATGGAGAGATTTTCGTGATCTACACGGCCTGAAAACGGATGAAGAGTTGGCAAAGTATCTTTTAGACAGGTAAGTTATTTATTGTTTTTCGGATAAATTTACTTATAATCTTTCTTTCACTGAAAGAAGTAATAGAGCAAACAAGCTTTGTATGCTTGGTGTCCTATTGGCTATTGTAGCATTAGCTTGAATGCTAAGTCGACATGAATCGATGCTAGTCGAACCATTTATGCTATATTTGGAAGAAGTTTGAGTAACGAAAGGGGATTTTAGTTTTTTGTTTATATGGGAGCTAATGATTAGTGTGGCGTTTAACTATAGGCCACATCAGTATATTGTTTTAAGCTCTTGTTTATAACTTCCCCGTTAGCGGGGTTCAGTTAGCATCTTGAAAGCTGAATTAGGTGTTTACACTTGCCTGAGCTGCGTGTTTGATTAAAATGAGTAATCAGCAGCTCATGTAGTACTTGTAGAAGTCTGAGGAGATGATTCAGCAGTTAGAATTAGGTGTGATTGATCAGGAACGTATCCAAAACCTTACGTTTCCATTAGCACTGAAAGACATATTGTGCTAACCTGGGTGGGCCACGTGTACAGATTACTGTCTGAGTTTGTGGTCTTACCTACGTGAAAACTCCATATTAAAATAAAAGGAATGATAATCAGCTCGTGCAAAAATCTGTGAAGGCTGGGGAGACTTGTTTAGCTTGTGATCACTAATTTTTGGGCTTTGTTTTTTACAGTCATCAGTCCAAATATGAAGCATCAACATCACACCATTGAAGCGCCAACTGTGTATGTCTCCAACACCAGTGCCAGCTCTGTCTAGCATTCATGGAGAATCATCTGAAAGGTAAATAGCTGCCTATAAACCTCTACCAGGAATATTATAATTTTGCCTCTGTTTGTTTTAAGTTAGTGGTGGATTATTTTGAAAAAATTCTAGAAATGGGATAATGAATGACTATTAAAAATGTATAGAAATAAATAGTAAAACTACATTTTATTTAGCGCTTCTCAAGATAAAACTCTTGAGACACTTCACAACAACAAAATTAAACATATTTTAAAAATTATATTTGTATTTCAAAGTTTATGAGAAAAAAATAACACAATTGTGTTTTTAAAATGTAAAGAGAGAGACAGGAAATTATTTGTAAAGAAGGAATTCAGTGGATACAGAGAAATGCGTAATAAGTAGAGTGAGAAAAATAAGGAGAGGGTGATGATGACGGCCAATAGACGAGGTCTATTACCTTCAAAATGACAAAATATGTATTGATTCTAATCATATTCTTGTGCTTGTATTTTATTTTCATAGGGATGATAATTTGGAGGAGGTGATGGAACAAGGTGAAACTAAAAAAGAAGGATCTTCACAAATGTAAGTACAAGGTTGTTTCTGTATACGGCTGTCACATTTGTCAGGAAAAGTAAACAATAATTACTTTTTTAGGTTATCTTGGGTGGGAATTGAAGCAAAAATTGACGAGGAAGAGTTCAACAATATTCAAAACTCTGTGTAAGTATTCAGATGTTAATAAAATGTGTCTAATTTTCCATACTAAAAACTTTATATTGTGTATATTCAGGATAGAGTCATCAGATGACACATGGTCACCAAACAGAGAAACAGAAGTTGATTCGTCTTCAGAGGAGGACGAAACCATCGAGATGGACAGCGGTACTGATGACAGCGGTGATGAGGACTACACACCTTATATACACATAAGGTAATTCCTTTCGTTTAACATTCTATAAAACTGCAATAGCGCATAGTTAATAAAAAGCTTTTGTTCACAGGACTGGAGCAGCATTACAAAAAACATTACAACTTGAGACTCTGCAAGAAATTAACATAGAGGATACAGTTCATGACTGTAATATCCCAGAAGCAACTGACCGACGTTTGACAAGCAAGAAAGGTCTTCCTCGACGCTACAAGCTAAGGCCTGAGGATCCAAGGCGTTATGGTTTGCTGTCCGGAGTTCCTGCACCATCAACAGAGGAACTTCTACAACACCTACGGACTTGCGGTGATGGTAAAATAAAACATTATGTGCCTTACATCTTCCACACAATAGTCCATTGCTAATTGAGTTCATTTTTTATTTACAGGTAAAACTTTGCCACAGACATAGGTGTTGGGGGAGGCAAGAGAAAACCCAAAACCTTCTTTATTTTTGTTTCCTGTGTTTTTTTTTTAAATAAAGATATATTTTGGGGAAATAAGGACTAATAATTTAAAAATGTATGTAAAAATGTTGGAGGTAGACATAATTTTTTGTTGTTGTGCAGGAGTTTTAAAATTTATGGTATTTTTACAAATGCAACACAGAGTTATGCTTTAGAACACTTTATTAGAGCATCAAACAAAAATATATAAAAACAAACTTATGTAAAATATCAAATATATACATTTATTTACAATCGTCTTGGAATAAAACCAGTGTAGTTACCATTGGGGTCAGGGAATTTTGCAGAATAAACTCCTCCATGTGTGGTACAGTTGAAATACATGTCTGGGGAGGCTGTTGGCAGCATTTCTTTTCCAAATCAGTTGGCATATCTCTGCAGTGGGAGCATACACACCATGAAGGTTGATTGGGTGTTGGAAGTGTTGTGGCAGGTGGACCAGAGAGGGCAAGTACATCAAAGAGAACACCAGTGTCTGTCCAGCACCATGGTAAGGATGTCAATAGCCTGCCGAGGGTTCAGGTTCTGTATGTGTTGCTACAAAAGTGGAAAGAGATGCTAAAGCAACAGTTATGCTTACACGTTCAAAGTCTATTCGCTCGGAACAAAGATTCCGAACTTGAGAGAGATCATCTCCAAGGTCCACAGCTGAGTGTCTCACACTTCTTCGGCCTCTAGACACACCACGGCCCCTGGATGCACCATGGCTTTGAGATGATGGTGGGCATCTCCTTTTTGCACCACGTCTTGAGGATGCAATAGGAGGTTCAAACTCTTCCTCAGAGGATTCCTCAATCACTGAACTCTAAATTGTATTAGAATAAAAAAATTATACTAATATAAAAAGTACTCTTGCATATTAATCAATTTTGACACAGATCAGATTTACATCTAGTCAAAATTTGGGCTAAACCAACAATAAACAGAAACCCTATGAAAACAACCATGATTATAGGAGGACTACACAGAATGAAGTGTTTATTCATGATTTCCACATAAATTATTTATATGCTTTGATATATTCATCCCAAAGCAATTAAAAATAAGCTAGTTACTTGTAATAAAATGCTAACAATTTGATAGGATTAATTTTATTTACAATATAGATTGCCAACTGTTACTGGTATTTTAAAATATAAATATATTTATAGATATTCTTTATAAAATGCCTTTTGTAAACAGTAAGTGTTTAATGTGCTGGTTAAATACAACTTTCTTACCTCAGATAACTCCATTGCTAACACTAGCTCAGCTCTATTACAAGAAGCAATGCTCCGATGTTGACTCTGCTTTTCCTGCGCGTGCACATTGGGAGGTGTGGCTTTCGTCTCTTTCAGGAAGGGCGGGGGAGTGAGCAACAGCCGTTCGAATTTAAAAATCTCCTCACCCTGACGGCGTCATCCTGCGGACTGTGCCTTTAAATGTAAAGATTAAACTGTTAAACTTGGCAAACTGAAATAACAGGTGTTTAGACATTTAAGCTGTCCAGATGTTTATACAATGTTCACAGATTTAAGTTTTTTTTTTTTGCTATTTAACATTATTTTTCTCTATTCTTCACTTACTTTTTGTGCTTTATTTGCTTGTTGGTGCTTTTTGCTTCTACATCTTACAAGACATTCAGCTCATTTTGACAGTTTTGCTTAATTTCAGCTTCAGTTCAGCTGTTCAGCAGCTTCAGCTTACAGTTTCAGCTATCCAGCATTCAAACAGCATTTGTGCAATAAATGCAATTTTTCTAGTTGAACATAGCCACGGTCTGATGCTAGCTAATAACATGACATTAGCACCCTCCTGCATTAGTGTCAGAGCAAATTAATTCTCCCTTCAGATCAACTGGCCTATAATCTATACACACCAGCGCTGAGAGACTTTGCACACAAGCTCCTGAAGCTGCTGTCAAAATTCTGCTCTCTCCTGAGCCAGCTGCCAACTAAACGTGCTCATCGTTGAGATGACGTCAACTCAATGCACTGGTGTCAGTGCACAGCTTTCCTTCGTGGTTTCCTTTCATTCGTTTAGGTGCAAATATAAACTCGCCCTCGCTGCCCTACACAACGTCCAGATCAATGCGTAATGGGCATCATGCTGAGCAGATGAGCTCGTTCCCTCTCTCTTCCCAGCCTTACAGAACACTGTCTCTTTGTACCATCAAAGTACATCCACCGACAGACAGCCCAAATGTCTGAAGTAGGGTAGGAGAAAGAGAAGTTAGGACGAAGAGTGAAGGAGGGGAGAGGATGGCACAGAAAAGAGGGAAGAGCTGAGCGCCAAGTTGTTGCACAACAACCCCTAGTCTTTCCAACAGGCAGAATTATCATTCAGGGCAAAAACACATCAACGCAGATCCAAAACCCTGGGTGCACAGGATAGAGCTTAACACCACCCCCTTCCTTATAATAGCACATACCCACACATAATCTAAAAGAGGCTTCCAGTCATTTGTATGTTGTTGTAGCAGGAAAAGTCTTTTCCTCATTACTGTTTTACAGCATGCTTGTTCTTTCTGAGGCAGGAATACACAAGATGTTCTGTTCCAGGAAGTATTTATGTTTAACCATGAGTCTGTGACACAGTTTAAACAGGTGGGCGCCGCTACTTTTGGTTTAAAACAGAACATTTCGGATGTGTCAAAGTAAATTGCAGAGCCAATGGTGACATGTCAGTCACTGAGATTGCATCTGTGAATTACTTAAACATTTCAAGCAAAAGTAGAAGGCTGACAGATGCTTACTGACACTCGGAATTTAAAAGTGAAACAAACAGTATTTAAAAGTTGGGCATGAATATATTGAAGCAAACAAGAAAGTCACATACAGGTGCTGGCCAGTAAATTAGAATATCATCAAAAGGTTGAAAATATTTCAGTAATTCCATTCAAAACGTGAAACTTGTACATTATATTCATGCAATGCACACAGACCAATGTATTTCCGATGTTTATTACGTTTAATTTTGATATTTATAGGTGACAACCAATGAAAACATCAAATCTGGTATCTCAGAAAATTAGAATATTCTAAAGGCCAATGAAAAAATGTTTGTTTCTCTAATGTTGGCCAACTGAAAAGAATGAACATGAAAAGAATGTGCATGTATAGCACTCAATACTTAGTCGGGGCTCCTTTTGCCTCAATAACTGCAGTAATGCGGCGTGGCATGGACTCGATCAGTCTGTGGCACTGCTCAGGTGTTATGAGAGCCCAGGTTGCTCTGATAGTCGTCTTCAGCTCCTCTGCATTGTTGGGTCTAGCGTATTGCATCCTCCGCTTCACAATACCCCATAGATTTTCTATGGGGTTAAGGTCAGGCGAGTTTGCTGGCCAATCAAGGACAGGGATACCATGGTCCTTGAACCAGGTGCTGGTGGTTTTGGCACTGTGTGCAGGTGCCAAGTCCTGTTGAAAGGTGAAGTCTGCATCCCCATAAAGTTGGTCAGCAGCAGGAAGCATGAAGTGCTCTAAAACTTCCTGGTAGACGGCTGCATTGACCCTGGACCTCAGGAAACAGAGTGGGCCAACACCGGCAGATGACATGGCACCCCACACCATCACTGACGGTGGAAACTTTACACTGGACCTCATGCAACGTGGATTCTGTGCTTCTCCGCTCTTCCTCCAGACTCTGGGTCCTTGATTTCCAAAGGAAATGCAGAACTTGCTTTCATCAGAAAACATAACTTTGGACCACTCAGCATCAGTCCAGTCCTTTTTGTCCTTGGCCCAGGCGAGACGCTTCTTGCGCTGTTTCATGTTCAAGAGTGGCTTGACACACGGAATGCGACACCTGAATCCCATGTCTTTCATGAGTCTCCTCGTGGTGGTTCTTGAAGCGCTGACTCCAGCTGCAGTCCACTCTTTGTGGATCTCCCCCACATTTTTGAATGGGTTTGTCGTCACAATTCTCTGCAGGGTGCGGTTATCCCTAGAGCTTGTACACTTTTTTCTACCACATTTTTTCCGTCCCTTCGCCTGTCTGTTAATGTGCTTGGACACAGAGCTCTGCGAACAGCCAGCTTCTTTAGCAATCACCTTTTGTGTCTTGCCCTCCTTGTGCAAGGTGTCAATGATTGTCTTTTGGACAGCTGTTAAGTCAGAAGTCTTCCCCATGATTGTGGTGCCTTCAAAACAAGACTGAGGGACCTTTTAAAGGCCTTTGCAGGTGTTTTGAGTAAATCAGCTGATTAGAGTGGCAGCAGGTGTCTTCTATATTCAGCCTTTTCAGAATATTCTAATTTTTTGAGATACCAAATTTGGAGTTTTCATTAGTTGTCACTTATGAATATCAAATTTAAATGTAATGAACATTGGAAATACATTGGTCTGTGTGCATTGCATGAATATAATGTACAAGTTTCACGTTTTGAATGGAATTACTGAAATATTTTCAACCTTTTGATGATATTCTAATTTACTGGCCAGCACCTGTAAATAATAACAAAACTGAAAGGGGCTAAATAACATATTCCAGGTTAAATTTTAAATAATTCCAATTCTTAATCTAAAGCTACAAGCAGATTCCAGGAATGATTCCACTCAACCTTTCTGCAGGACCAAGGAAAAAAAAAGACCAAATGGCACTTTTTAATCATAACTTAAACATGACTTGAAAACAAAGCAGCGCTTGCAGCAACACGTATGCCAAGTACACGCTCCCTGCTGTAGATAGCTTCCTAAATGGGTCCCATTTGGTCACAAAGGCTAATGTCAAAACATGGTGCTCCTGTAGCATTAGCATTGTTATGAACTGACTTAAATCAGGCTAAATTAGCTCAGTAGCACCTAAAAAATATTACGCTTACCTGTAGGAGTATTTTTAGGTTTGATGGGTGAATTCCTGAACGCCAGAAGCTGGTAGTTTATAGACTGGCACAAAGCACAGCACATTCAGCCACGTGTGAATCAGTTCCATCATTGTTTGCAAAGATTCTCAGCCCACGACCTTCATCTATGTCGTTCCGTTTGTCACAACCGCACTCCCAACAGATGCCGTCTCTCTGATGATTTTCCCTCTGCTTTATTCCTACGTTTATGTTGTTGTGTAGTATGTGGTAATGTGTAGTGTGGGCAGTAATGAGACCATTTTGAAAATGTAAGGAGTAGAAAGTACAGATATTTGTGTCCATATGTAGAAAATAAAAGTAAAAAGTCATCAGAAAAAGAAAATGCTACTTAAGTACAGTAAGTAAGTATTTGTACTTTGTTACATCCTACCTCATATCCAGTCCCAGTGGACCAAAACATTGAGCTAAAATGTCTGGTCTAAATGCATTTAAAGAAAAAATCTGCTGGATTTTCATAATTAAATCATGTACATCAGTTGCATGAAGCTATGTATAGTTTTGGTTCTGTGTTCAATACATGTTATTAGAACATGATCATTTCATTCAATCCAATTCAATTCAAAAATACTTTACTAATCTCAGAGGGAAATTGATTAATAACATGTATTTAACATGTTATAATAACATGGAACAGTCATGTTTTAATAACATCTTTATCATGTTGGCCTTCTACAATGAAGTTTTAAAACAAAAACATGAACTAATTACATGCAACCGATGTACACGATTCAATTATGTAAATCCAACAGACTGTTTATTTCAGTGTGGAACCAAATCCAAAGTAAAGAACTGGCAGTTGAATATACCTGCAGATCACTAAATGTCCCAGCAGTTCATGAAGACATTTTCATACCACCATTGACTTCACATTGCATGGTAATTTTAACCACAGAAACTCATGTAATAATAATAATAATAATGCATTGAACTTATATAGCACTTTTCTAGACACCCAAAGACGCTTTCACACACTCTCACATTCACACACTGCTAGTGATGGTAAGCTACTCGTAGCCACAGCCGCCCTGAGGAGGTCTGACAGAGGCGAGGCTGCCATTTGGCGCCGTCGGCCCATCTGACCACCACTAACACAAGCAAGTTGGGTGAAGTGTCTTGCCCAAGGACACAACAGCAGGATACCCCTGGCGGGAGCTGGAATCGAACCCATGACCCTCCGATAATGAGGCAACCCGCTCTACCACCTGAGCTACTGCTGCCCCTGTGTGTGTATGTAAATACACACACATGCACACACACACACAGATAGAGAGAGAGAGAGAGAAAGAGAGAGAGAGAGAGAGAGAGAGAGAGAGAGAGAGAGAGATGCATATAGATGGTTGTGCAAACAGAGGCCAGTCCAGAATCTACCTACAAGAATTAAAGTAGTAATTATTTATTTAAAAAAAGAAACACATTCAAAAGGACCAATTAATTACATGTACTACTTTTTCAGGTCAATCAGAATAAATAATCAAGCTGAAGGTCTGCAACTGTTTTTCTTCTTTCTCAGACAGGATATATTTAGGCACAATGGGAAACCCCATTTAGTCCCAAATACCTGCTTTTCAAATACATTTCATGCTAAACCTCCTGGCCTCAAAAGTGCTTTCAAAAAAAGTACATAATGTGGGGAAATGGCCAAGAACCTCTAGACCCCGACTGTCTGCTCTTGAATGCTGCTTTTACAATACAGACAAGTCGAGAAGTGGATCTAGCTTTGCGGTTGTGCCACTACATGATGAGGGAAGTAAAAAAGCAGTCGTCTGGCCTTAAGAACACTTCAAAAGCCCAAAGCAGTGTGAGCTGCAGCACAAGTGAAAGACACGCATAGGGGGTTACAGGCTTGTGTCTATGCGTGCCCTGTACTGTACGTGTGTGCTGCAGCACAGGTGCATGTGTGCCTGTGTGCAGCTGGGAGTGTGTGTTTATGTGCAAGTGCAAAGGGAGGAGAGGCCTATTAAAAAGCTGCCTGAGGAGAGGACTTTCAGTCGAAAATCTATGGGGGGGCTGAGAGGATGGCAGGGCCATTGTGTGTCACATTTCATCCTGAGAGCTGGAATTAGAGCCTTTCTCCTCTGCTCGGCTGGAAGACGGCGCACCACCACCGACCCTGTATTTAATTAGAGCAGCTTTAGAGAGACAACCTGGAGGAAGAAATTGAGGCACATGAGAAATGCTTTTCTTGAGAGGAAAAAAACAAACAAATATTAATAATTAAAAATAAACGTAATCATAGGAGGGAA
Source organism: Nothobranchius furzeri (assembly GCF_043380555.1). Classification (NCBI taxonomy): domain Eukaryota; kingdom Metazoa; phylum Chordata; class Actinopteri; order Cyprinodontiformes; family Nothobranchiidae; genus Nothobranchius; species Nothobranchius furzeri. The sequence continues at coordinate 42,791,255 of NC_091749.1, forward strand.
AACGAAAGAAAATAAGATTCACAGCTTTGCTCCTGAGCAGGTCCGATTGAAATAGTGACAAGGTGAATGAGAACAAGATGAGAAATCTGATGAATTCTAGCCCAAATGGCATTAGAACACCAGACAGAGAATAAACCAAAACACGAGCAACAGAATATACCAAACGTCATTTCGCTTCCACTTTACCCAGATGAAACATCTCACAAGTGTATTATACGAGTGTGTGTGGAGGTCGTAGTGCAATCAAATTAGGTAAACAAACATAATGGATGATAATGAATGTGAGCATTATCTCAAAAAATTGTCTGCTCATTAATATTGATGGTTGTTTATAATCCAGTGCATTAAAACAGCAAAGAAACATCAACATTTGTTAGATGAAATGAGTGTGAAGGTTTATCAGTGATGGGATGACTAAAAGGATAGACGGGGGAGATAAACACAGGCTGTTATCTCCTCTACTGATGATCTATCCGTTTAGGCTTGTAAAGTTCATTTATGGTAAATAGGTTAACTGTCATGGTAAACAACGTATACGGCTTTACCCCGTACGGCTCATTCTGCCTCCCTGTTAATGCCATTAAGACCAGCTGGTGAAACGGTTCGTCTTTGAAACAACATCTCTTTTTTTTAAACCTTGCAAGGTGATCAAAGGGATTAACTCAGTGAAAAGGCAGCTGCTGCTTCAGATTTGTACACTCGGGTCATCAGACGCAAATATTTACAAACAGGGAAAAATAGGGTTGCTTTAAATAACGATGGAGTTTTAATTTTACTGTAGGTTGGAGAATAAGTTATGTGTGTGATTATTATGATCAATAATAAATCACAGTCATTACATTTGGAGATAAAGATCTAAGTTCAAGTTTTAAAGGGATACTTTGCAACTTTTTCATTATTTTTAAATACTTTTCTAGCCAGGATGAGCTAAAATGACCCTTTACAGGGTTAATGAAAGGCCACCCAGCCCTTGTCGCCCCCTGTGGCCAGAGTATTGTACTTGCAACTTCACACTGGCCGGCCGCTCTGTTGGGGAAAAGAAAAGAAAAAATTGAGCTGGCATACCTGGTGCTGCAGCCTGCTTCCAGCACGTTTCCTGCATGTTTTAAGTCATGAACACAGCTGATTTGTTTAATATAGTGATGAACCTCTAAAGAGCCCATTTTACAAGACACGCCGTGCTGGCAAATCACCGTAATATTATTGCAATGATGTGTCTTATAAATGTGCCGTGCCGACATGGCGATGCATGAATTTTGCGGCATTCATTCTGGCTCACTTGGTAGTGATACTGTGGTAATATTCTCTTACCAACAGCGACTGGACCTTGGCATATTAGAGGGAGGTGTCATGATCATGTGGGGAGTTACTGCTGAGCTCTGGCCAGCAACTGTATTGAAAATGAAAGTACACACGAGACATATTAAAAATTTCCTTTTTGTAAACAAAACCAGCTCAGAAGTTAAACTGAAGCGATGCAGAGTTCCAGTAGCTTCTCTCTGTTTGAACAGGAGCTCAGATCACCAGAGACTGCACAGGGACTGTGAAGGACGGTCACAGCAACTTGTTAAAAAATCTTAATGAGCGCAGCTTTGATCGCAATTAAAAGCAAGTTATGTTCAAGATAAACGGAAGTCCGCAGCATCGCAGAGACCGCCCCCATACCCCCTTTATGACGCCATTGCGTAATGTTTTGTAAGAAGGACACGATTGAACCACATTACTGCCACAGTCTGACCACTTATAAACAACCTAAATCTCCCTGATGGCGCCACGGCATTGCCACAAATTGACAGCATTGTTTTGTAAAACGGCTTTGTAGACGCTGTGAAAGGCTGAGGAGACATTTCAGCTGTTAGATAAAGATGTTAAAAAGAGAAACACAATGAAGAGAATAGTTTTGCTTTCGGTTTTACAAACGGGCACTAGGGGGTGCTAATAGTAAGCCAAAACTGCAGGCACTGATTTGTATCAGTAGGGGCAGAGTTGTGCTACTTAATGGTACCCTTATTGATAAAAATGAATAAAGATGACCATCAAAAGCCACACAGGCTTATTAGGGATAAGAAATAAAATAAATATTTAGTTTGTAATATTTAGACTTTAGTTTAAAACACATGTAAACACTGGCTAACAAAACCTAAACTTCTAATTAATCAGTCTTGAGGTGTTTTTTATTTATTCTGGAGACTCAATCCCAGCTTCACAGAGCTTATGGGGCCATATTGAAAATAATGTAGATGTGCTATTTCTTTATTTTTATTTTTATTTTTTATTTTTTTTTGTATCAGAATGCTGCTGATGTGGGGGCATTAGGGACACTCAGATGAAAAATATTGTGATGAGCTCAGTCACGAAGGAGACAGAGGTTTCTTTGGGAGCACCCGTTTAATCTTACACTCCTCAGCGCGGCCACAGCAACAACAACAAAAAAGGCGCGCTCTCACCGGAAAAACAGTCGCTGAGAGAGCGCGTCACCCGTCACCATAACAACATGACAACAAACACATAACTGTAATAACAGAACAAACCCCGAACAGCCCTGGCCCGCTACACAACCCCCACCTAAGGGGTCAGTCGTCCCCGACAACCCCATTACCCCACACAAAGTCCTGCAAACGTCCAGGTGCCTTCTTCTGGCGCACCGCCCAGTCTCGACAAGCGGGGGAAAAGTCACTCGGGTCAGAACATGGGGTGCTGCCAGCATCCCCTGCCCCGGTCTCTGCCTGAGAGAGCGGTCGATACGGCGAGAGTCTGTCCTGGTGCAACACCACCAGGCGCCCCGGGCCCGGCATGCGAACACGGTACACCACTTCTGTTAGCCGCTCCACGACCTCCACCGGCCCTTGCCAGTGACTGCAGAGTTTGGGGGACACTCCTCTCTTGCAAACCAGGCAGTACACCCAAACCTTGTCGCCAGGCGTGAACCCCCACCCCCACCCCCCGGCACTTAGTGTCGTAGGCTCTTTTCTGTCGTACTCCGGCGCTGGCCTGGGCCTGGCGGGCGTAGTCATGAACCACCTGCCTCCTGTAGTAGTCCATCTCTGGCCCGCCGTCAATCTCCGGCTCGGGGGGGGGGACCCAAACACCAGATCCACAGGTGTCCGGAGCTCCCGTCCAAACATCAAAGCGGCAGGTGCACACTGGCTGGACTCCTGAACCACAGTCTGATACGACCAAAGGACCAGGGGCAGATGTCAGTCCCAATCTCGCTGGTGGCAGCCGGTGAGAATGGTGAGCTGGGTGGCCAGCGTGTGGTTAAAGCGCTCGACCAAGCCGTCGCTTTGCGGCTGGAGCAGTGTTTTTCTCATCTTCTCCACCCCCAGCCGTCGACAGATCTCCTTGAAGACCTTCGATTCGAAGTTACGCCACTGGTCGCTGTGGAGCTCGGCCGGGACCCCAAACCGGGTGAACATCTCCTCCACCAGCTTCTCCGCCGTCATCGACGCACTCTGGTCTGGCACAGCGTAGGCCTCCGGCCACTTTGTGAAATGATCCATGGCCACTAACACGTACCGGTTCCCTGACTCCGTAACAGGGAAAGGCCCTAGGACGTCAACTTCCACTCGCTCCATCGGGGCCCCCACCAGGTACTGTTGAAGAGGGGCAGTGGAGCGTTGAGTTGGGCCTTTCTGTGCCGTGCAGGTGTCACAACAGTGCACATGAAGCTCCACATCCCGTCGACAGCCAGGCCAGTAGAACCGTCCTCTGAGACGGCGGAGAGTTTTGGCATTCCCATAGTGGCCGGCCCCCACCGAGCCGTGGACAAGCTCGAGCACCTGCAACCGCAGCGGCCGAGGCACCAACAGCTGCAGGAGATCCCTGCCCTGCCCGGGGGCCCGCCATCTCCGGTACAGGAGGCCATCGTGGGTCTCCAGGTTGTTGTACTGGGAGTAATAGGCCTTCACTTCGGGCTCCTGTCCCGACACCCCCATCCAGTCGAGGCGTTGCGCCGCTTCCAGCCAGGCCCCCACCTGCACCAACATCACATCAGCCTCCTGCTCCCGCTTCAGCTGCTGCGGGGCCAATGGGAGCCAGCCCCCTCCGCTGGCTGTGGCCTGAGCAGCAGCCACCCCAAGCGCCTCCTGGACCCGCTCCTCCTGTCGCAGACAGTAGCGAAACTCGATGGCCATGCAGGGCCTTCTGGAGAGGGCATCAGCATTGCCATGCTGTCGACCTGCCCGATGCTGGATTTCAAAGACGTAACCCTGAAGGACCTCCAGCCAGCGGGCCACCTGACCCTCTGGGTGTTTGAAGTTCAGGAGCCAAGTCAGAGATGCACGGTCAGTGCGCAGGAGGAACCGGCAGCCGTGCAGATATGGCCAGAAGTGTCGCACTGCTAGCACCACGGCCAGCAGCTCCCGCCGGGTCACACAGTAGTTCCTCTCGGCTTGCCCCAGCGCTCGGCTGAAGTATGCCACCACTCGTTCTCCAGCATCGTCCTGCTGAGAAAGGACCGCCCCGACTCCTACATTGCTAGCGTCAGTGTCCACAATGAAGGGTTGCCGGGCGTCGGGGTAGGCCAGGACTGGGGCTCTGGTGAGGGCCTCCTTCAGCTGTGCAAAAGCCGCAGCGCAGGCATCACTCCAGCCAAACGGCTGGCACTTGTCGGCTAAGCGGAGGAGGGGGCTGGCTGTCATCACGAACCCCTTAATGAACCGACGGTAGTAGGAGGCTAGGCCCAGGAAGCTCCGCAGTTCTTTGACGTCCGAGGGGGTCGGCCAATCCCGGGCCGCCGCCACCTTAGTGGGATCGGTGGTGATATCCTGAGCGCTGATTACATGGCCTAAGAACGTAGTCTCTCTCATTAACAGCCGGCACTTCGCAGGGTTGAGCCGCAGCCCGGCTCGACGGACGGCACCGAAGACCTCGCTCAGGTGGGACAGTGCACTGTCGAAGTCGCCACCGTGTACCAACAGGTCATCCAGGTACACAACACAGCGGCTACGAGGGATGTTCACGAGCACCCTCTCCATCAGCCTCTCAAACGTCGCTGGTGCATTGCAGAGCCCAAAGGGCATGACCCTGAACTGCCACAGCCCCTGTCCAATGGTGAATGCAGTCTTAGGCCTTACTTCGGGGGCTAGCTCCACCTGCCAGTAACCACTGCGCAGGTCGAGGGAGCTGAACCAGCTGGAGCCGCAGATGTAATCTAGGGCCTCGTCGATCTGCGGAAGCGGGTACGAGTCCTTCTTGGTGACTGCATTGAGACGGCAAAAGTCCATGCAGAACCTCGGGCTGCCATCCTTCTTCCCCACCAGGACCACAGGTGCCGCCCATGGGCTGTTGGACGGCTCGATCCCCCCAGCCGCAGCCATCTCACGGATCTTTTCCTCCGCCACCTGCCGTTTTGAGAGGGGCAGCCGGTGTGGGCGTTAACGGATGGGTTGGGCAGAGCCGGTGTCGATAGTGTGCTGGACCAGCCCTGTCTGCCTGCAGTCTTTGTCACTGGCGGCAAAGATGTCCACATTCTCATCCAGGAGGCACCTCAACTGCTGGCGCTGATCACCGTTGAGACCTACGCTGCTGCGCTGCCACAGGTCACCAACAGCCTCGGTTGTCTCAGTCAAGGGAGATTTGTTGGGCTGAGGGGCCGGGGTTGAGGTGAGTAGAGATGACCCGGAACCACTGGCACCCTAAATCTGCTGAGCGGCAGCTGCCTGACGTCTGTCTCTGGTCCTCTCCGCTCCCTGCTTTTGTCCGCACTGGAGGGCGAGAGTCTCTGTGCCAAGAGTGATAGCCTGCTTTGCGGTGTCGACGCAGGCCCCCCAGCGGGTCAGCAGATCAGGGCCGATGATGCACTAGTCTTGAATGTCAGCCAGCCAGAAGTCGTGAATCAGCTCCAGATCCCTCACTTGGATCTGCAACGGTTTCTTCCCCCGCATATCAGTTCTCTCTCCCGTCACTCTCATCAGCTGGGTGTCGGTAGGCGTCCAACCCTTCACCAACAACCCGGACGTTCCAGGGAGCACGCTAGGTCGTATCAGGAAGATGGTAGGCCGCGTGTCCACCAGGGCCCGGCATGGCTGGCCCTCAATGCAGCAGCTCAGGTAGAGTCCCTTGAGGTGCCCAACCTGGCCCACCACCGTGCCTCGTCCTTGGAGGGGGACAGGAAGCTGGGGCGGTGGTCCCCTCACTACACCGCTCCCACCATGTTTCCCGGAGGCTCCGTAGTTCTGACCATTGGGGCAGGTGCTGGGCAGTCACGCGCCACGTGGCCAGGCTCATTGCACCGGTAACAGCGGTCAGTGGGACGACGAGGACGCCTCCAAGGCACAGAGGGTCGCAGCTGACATATCTCCACAACCACCCCCTCCCCGTCGCAGTCTGCGGCTCTGATTTGAGGGTAGCCTCGGCCCTTTCAGCCTAAAGGAGCGCCTCACTGAGAGTCTGAGGCATGGCCAGGCGGAAGTGTTGGCGCAGTCGCTCTGGGAAAAGTCCTCGCAGGAAAGCATGCAGGCTATGCTCCTCCCGGGCTGCTGCTGGGAACTCTGGGTAGCCACGACAAGCATACAGCAACACATCCGCTGCAAAGGTGCCCAGGCTCTCCCCTGGCCTACGGCTCCGGTTGGTCAGCTGCTCCCTGCTCTGATCAGTGGAGTGCCGCTGCCCAAAATGCCTCTCAAGTGCTGTGGTGAGGGCCTGGAGCCAGGGCTGTACTGGCCTATGCGGAATTCTGGAACTGTCCCGGTGGGCCGCTTAGCCAAGTGGGCTGCTTGCCCATCTTGGGCCGACACTACTCCACAGTTGGTGATCTGCAGAACATTAGCTACATAGTAACCCAAAGCTAATGGAGTTTTTCCAGGAGTTTTTAGCAAGAAAAATGCGGTAGAGCACTGACGTAGGAGTTGTTTTACTGCGTTGGCATGTAGCTAATGTCCCGCTGTTCTCCGCCCGTGGAGAATGAACTGATCTGGAAGGCCAGGGCTCCCGGTCGCAGCGGTCTGGCCCTGCTTGTAATTTAAAGGGACTTTTCGGACTTTTGAATTTTTACGCTCGCGATTGCCCCCTCAGGCCAAAAGCGTAACGGCAGCTTCAATAGTAGGCTCGTGCATGAAGCACGCATGCTGTACGTGCACACTCCTTAATGAAAATAAAAGCTGAGATAGTCCCGTGTGTGTGGCCCGGAGGACAGAGGACAGGAGAACGCGCAGCTAATCAATTAAATAATTTGGTTCTGTACCTTTCTCTTCAGCACAGCCGACAAAGGTTTATGATGGGTCAGTCCTCCTGCATGCTCAGATCATTCCCTTCCCTTGCTTGAAAAATTGTTCCAAAATGAAAGTTGAACCCACACCTTTTTTATCTGTGAATTCAATGCCGTTCGGCGAATCTCAAACAAAAATTTGGGCATCTTACTGTAAAAAAATATACCATTAATGTAAAAAAGAAACTCTAAAATGTTTACACCCAGAATGGAACCCAGGTCTTCTGCATGTAAATCAGACATCTTACAAAGTGAGCTACACACTAGTAACATTCACAGTATCTGTAACATTAATATGCTTGATGACAGCTGAAACAACGTTAATCCAAAGAACGATTCGGAGCGAAAATGACTATTTTGTTGCAAATTTGCAGGAAATATCTTGAAGAAAGTTCTACAGAAAGTAGCTAAGGGTCCTCAGAAATGTAGCTAGGTTTGTCACTAGGTGTTAGGACTAGCGGCAAAGTCGCTGAGTTGGCACTGCCTCTCTCTGCTGCTAAAGTTACGGATAGCAAATGCTACGGGCTATGCCTGAGCGTGAACGCGCATGAAGCAGCCTGCTCGACCCGAGCATCTCTCTTTTTCTGTGATTTTACAGAAAAACACGCAATCACAGTAAAAATGCCAGGGCTCATTCTACAGGACCAGGGCATTGCAGAAGAATGTATGAAGAAGAAATGTATTATTTCTATACATGTTTTGGCTGTCAAACTTCCATAATGTCCCTTTAACAGTCTCAGTCCATATTAGATCTCACATTCGGCCTAGAGACAAGTCCGCGGGCGGCAACACCCCCCAACCCCACCGCTCTCCCAATGGGGAGGGCCAACTGAGGGCCGATGATTCGTAAAAATTCCAGCGTTATTGTTGCAAAGTTTCCACTCGCTGATTACTTTGGGCCAGGCCTAGTCAAAGCCCAGGGCTGTTTTTTAGTCCCAGTCCATCCCTGGGCGTCAGTCGCTCTTTCTCGTGGTCTGCTGAGTTTTTCTGCATTTCTCCTCCGCTGGAGGTCTGTGTTATGTTTACCATGTTGTTTTGCTGCTGCAGCGCAGAAGCTGAATACGTCAGGTGTTCAGAGTATTTTTTACCAGAGACTGCGCTGCGTTCTCTATTATTGGTTCCATCACTTTATTTATGCTATTATTTCCAAATTCCTAAATTCAATGCTCTTAAGACTCTTTAAGACCCCGCGGGAACCCTTGGGTGACATTAAAGTGACAGTGTGTAATTTTTACCATTAATTTCTGGAAACATCCATCAAAATGTTGTTGAAAAAGAATGAAATGATGCCCAGTTGTTAAAAAATATTCAGTGGCGGTTCTACATCGAATTACTCCCCGGGCGAGGCCCCCTTTGAGCGCCCCCCCCCCCAACCGCCCCCCCCCCCCCACCACCACCACCACCACCACACCACCCCACCTGCATGAACACACGCATGTTTTCTACAAACAGGCATGTTTTATTAGAACGACTATTGAACATTCATTTTTCTAAGTTGCACATATATTAATTACTATGAAGTTGTCAGAATGTAAAGCACTATAGATTATATACTGTATCAAAATATATAGAATCAAATATACAAAAACAAACAATAACTAAATATTAAGAATATATGAACATAATAGATAATAAATATTCTAAATAGCAAAAATATTTCACACATAACAAACTAAAGATAATCACTACAGCACTGCACTTAGAACAGAAAACACAAACTAAAATTAAAACCTAACCTTGATGCAAAGTCATCAATAATGTCATCACATGAAATCTGCTCCCCTACTGAGTGATTGATACTAATCAGAGCCAGGTTAGTGAGCCGCCCCTGAAACATAGGTGACCTCAGGTATGACTTGATCAAGTTTTGAAAAGCTCCTCTCAGCTTGAGCCACAGTGACTGGCAGAGCAGTCCAAAAGTTGGGGTAGATCTCCAATAGATCTCGTGATCCATAATATTTTAGAATTGCCTCTGAAATTGTAATTTAAACTGACATAAAAAAACTGTAGACTACCAAAAATACCAACTTTTACAGAACAAATCATGTAAAAAATAATCAGTGCAGCCAACTGCAATAAATAAACAGGATAGTTAGTGGTGACTGGGGTGTTTTCTTCTGCTTGTAGAGTTGTTTTATTTATTATGTGAACATGATCAACATGTGTTTGTTGTTGTTCAGGCAGGCCACAGGCTGCAGTGAGCATTTAACAAATCCTAGTTTGAATCAGTAAAAAACGATTCAAGGACTTTTTTCGAATCATTTGAATATTCGTTTCAATATTTCAGCCCTATTAGCTCTGTTAGCAATTAGTTGACCGCATTTAACCGTTAAAATCCCAGTTAACTGGTTCAAAAAATTGAAAACATGCATCATGAGAGCTACATACCTTTATCTTTCTCCTCTTTTTTCTTTTTTTTTCCCCTGAATGGGGCACCTGGTGGTTTTAGCCTTTTTATGTTCATCTCTTCTGTTTGGCTCCTGACTCAGTAAGTTTCCTTTAGTCAGGACTAAACAATTTGACCTTGATGGGTGGGTGACCACAAAATCGTTTTGTTTTTCCTTTTTTTATTCAGCCATTTCACACAATTCAGAGAAACCTGAAAGAATGATAGGCCTGTGTTTATGATATTATGAATGAAATATGGAAGAACTTTAAGATGTGATTGACTTTAGCCATGTTAATACAGTTGATTCAGCCCCTGCACGCTCATTTCATTTTTGAAAGACGCAGAGGTGAATTCCCCCGCCGCACCCCTCCCCTTCCTGTTCTTCATAGACACACGGTGCACGTGAACGTTCTCAGTCAGCAGGAGCGCCTGCAGCTGCAGGGGGCGCCAACTTGCTGTTTCCAATCCAGACACTGTCATATGACAGATAATAGAAAACCTCGGTGCGGCGCAGATTTCCTTTTTTTTTATACTCAGCGCTTGTGCGCCCCTTTTGTGTCATGAAAAAATGCCGCCCCGGGCAACTGCCCTGTCTGCCCGTGCCTAAAACCGCTACTGAAAATATTGGACGGCTTTGTAACATCTAACCATAAAAATCTGGTCTAAAATACATGGGAGCGGGTCTAAGTCTCTGGGCGGCACCACATTAGACGCCATGGTTCCTTCTACAGGAGCCCATGAGGACAAAATGCATTTACTGACTTGTAACAAACGATTACAAAACTTTCTCCATTCATAAATGTTGTTTTACACATTTACTTCTCCACTTGATGGAAGTGATGAAAACAAGTCTTATGTGCTTGTTATTTTGCTGAAGTTTGTACTCCCGAGGGCTTTTTGACCCTATCTGGCTTTTGAAGGGTTAAACTTCTCAAAATGATGAACGCTTTTATATGTTTGAGCAGGACTGAAATATATATATATATATATATATATATATATATATATATATATATATATATATATATATTCCCATCCCCCCCTCCACTGGCGGTCTCATCCTTCCAAGCTCAGGTCCTCTACCACAGGCCTGGGAGCTTGAGGGTTCTGCGGTATCTTAGCTGTTCCTAGATCTGCACTTTTCTGGACTGAGATGTCTGATGTTTTTCCTGGCATCTGCTTTAGCCACTCCTCCAGTTTGGGGGTTAGTGCCCCGAGTAAAGTTTTGACCCACCTTCTCATTCAATGTGTTGTCTTTATTTGCATGACCATTTACATTGGTAGCTTCTCACTGAAGGTACTTAACCAAAAAAGGTGAAATACCGTAAATCCTCTAATACAGGCCGGTATTCAATTAAAGGCCGGGTCTCCAATTTTGGCCGGTGTTGGAGTCAGCGGAGGTGAATAATGGCCGGTCTCTTATTGTGGCCGGGTGGAATGTGGTAACAAGCAAGTATGAGCGTCTCAGCGGCAGGGTTATAGTCCCCAAATCAACCAGCAGGAGGCAATAGAGGTTCACACAGACCTTTATTAGGCTTTTTCTTCAACGCTTTGTAACGCTACAGACACGATCCTCTATCACGCTCCTACCACACAGAGTCACGGTGTCAGTTAACCATGCTAATTCAACCCGCTCCACAGAACACACATCACCTTCCCTGTGGCTTACATAACACTCACACAACACGCAAATCAACACATAGGAACTAGCAGAACGATAGGAAACACATATAACACAATACCCAGAATGCACCTGGCTTACAACCCCAGCCAGGTCATTACACTATCAAGTTCAAAGAGAACGTGCTGATTATGCTGCAGAACACTCTGGGGAGCAGCAGTAGGGGTTGTATGAACTAGTCAACTTCACTATAGTGACTTTTTATGCCTGTCGTCGACTAGTCGCTGTCACGTGATAATGACCGGCAAGATGCAGCACTCGGAAAAGACAGCAGCCTGCTGTCAGCAGGTGACAAGCTCCTGCACTCGGGGGGGCAAAGCGCTGTGCCAGACCGTCGGTACTGACACACGATCGTTCATGTCGGTTCATTTCCTTTAATGTTTTCTGTCTTTTATTTGCGCCTGATGTGTACCGCTGCTGTGGAGCGGGGCGCTTCACCTTGTCCTCCGACGCACAGATCACTGATGCGGCCGGCAAGCAGGGAGCGCTCCGCTGTTTTCGCGGTCGGTAGATCTGCCTCCTGAGCACGGCCACAGTAACAATCAGGTGTCGCCACCTCAAAAACTAATTTAACACGCGATCGTTCATGTCAGTTCATTTCCTTTAATGTTTTCTGTCTTTTATTTGCGCCTGATGCGTTTCGCTGCATGCTGTGGAGCGGGGCTCTGCGCGCATCACCTTGTCCTCCGACGCACTGATCACTGATACGGCCGCCAAACAGCGAGCGCTCCGCTGTTTTTGCGGTCAGTAGATCTTTTAGAACTGCAGTTCAAAGGTAACTCATGAGGTGAATATATATGAACCCAGGTAGCAGTTTTTCTTTAGGATTGAGAGGCGATGCAGGAAGATAATAAACAGACAGGACAGAAAAATAGTCAAATAAAAACAAGTTAGTTTTTGTACCTGGTGGTTGCAACAAACAGACACCATTGAAGGTCATCAGAAGTGAGGAACAGAAAATGAAATAATTATTTTAATGTTTAGAGCAGCAGGAACTCCGAGAGGCTGCAGGCGCATCAGTGAGTTTGCGGCCGCTGCGCAGGGGGAGGGGGGAGAGGGCTGAAGCAGGGGGAGGGAGGAGAGGGCTGAAGCAGAAACTATCGTTGTTAAAAGAAATGTGTTTAACTTTGAAAATGTGGGCGCAATTTTAATTGTCAAAAACTCCAGCGAACCATTAGTTCATTTTGCTCAAATAGAAATAGAGGCCTGCCTCTAATACTGGCCCTCCTTCCAATAAAGGCCTGGAGCTTGATGAGCTTGAGTCAAATACAGGCGCGGGCCTGTATTAGAGGATTTACGGTAACTGAAAAAAAAGTTTTATATTCTATTTTCTTCAAAAATAGCCACCCTTTGCTCTGATTACTGCTTTGCACACTCTTGGCATTCTCTTGATGAGCTTCAAGATGTAGTCACCTGAAATGGTTTTCCAACAGTCTTGAAGGAGTTCCCAGAGCACTTGTTGACCCCTTTGTTCAAGGTCAAGGTCATGAAAATAAAGATGTTTTGCAGGTTAAACATTATGTGACTGCCACAAAAGAAAGCTCATGAATAAGTCTCGTTAAAAGTAATACTTCTCTGTAAGGAACTTAAGTGGCAGTAGTAAAGTTGAAAATGTAAAATTGTCAGCCAGTTGCATTGTGCAATTTAAATTCAACTTAATAAATTACAAAAAAAAAGTTGGATTACATGTTCCAGTCTAAACCACAACCAACCATCGCAGAGTAAGTCATGACCACAGCTTTAATAAAAGCAATTAATGTCAAAAACAAAACAAAATGGCAATAACCCTCTAATTATTTAATTTATTTATTTATTATTATTATTATTATTAGAGGTGGAAAGACTACTAAAATTTCCTACTAAAGTACAAGTACCAATACTTTGATCTTTTTTACTCAAGTACAAGTAAAAGTACTTGCCTAAATTTTTCTCAAGTAAAAGTAAAAAGTATCGTAAATAAAATGTACTCAAAGTAAAAGTTACTTAGTTACATTTTTGTCAGTGTAAGGTTACCCACTTAGTCACGCTGCTCTTTAGCTGATATGGGATTTATTTACTGGACGCTAACGTCACATCACACTCACGGAGTAAAACACACAGGCGCTCTGCTGCTACAGTCAGTGGAAAGTTATCATCTGGTGTAGAAAGGCGTTCATCACAATTTCCAGATCACATTTTATTCCACGAAAATCGTCCGAATCCACATTAATCTGGGTGCTAACTTTACAAGCATGTTCTGCTAGCGTTAGCAAGTCGGATGCTAATGCTACCACGCTGCTAGGGATGTTTACATCTAAGTAGTGCAAAATCACAACGCAGGTTCACAACACGCTCGTGTGTGCGTGCGCACACACACACACATACACATTGCAGCATGTTAGAATCATGTGAATGACTAATCTAACTACAATGAACTGTTTTTGTAATAATTTAATCTCTTATTCTGGAGTAAAATAAAGAAACAAGTTAAATCCTCACAAATCTGCGGCATGAAGGAGCATCTTCTGAGTTCAAACACAGGGATGGAGCACAATGTCTACACCTGAACAGGATGTTTTAACTCACATAGGCCTGCAGGTCTTCTGTTTTTTGAGCAAAGCGCTGATAATCCGCTTGTTATGCGCACTAAACGTTACTTTGCCGCTTCCGTGCGGAGCAGTAGGGAAACACGTTTCAAACACGGAACCGAGTCTGGTTACCGAACCGAGCAGAATTCTGATGACGTCACACCGGTGAGCTAAGGTGCGGGTTCCAACCCACAGGAGAGGAGGGAGAGAGGAGGTAAACAGCGAATGGATCACAGGGACTGAACTGATGTTTTTGAGCAAAACTGCGGTAAAAATGTCTGTTTGTCCTCATTATTTAAAGTGTAACATCCCCCCCCCCCCCCCGTTTAGATGCGGCGCTCATGCAATATTTTTTATTCATTAAGCTACAATTTATTTTTAATCAGTAACGGATATGATTTAAAGTGTAGCGAATTACAGTTCTTAAAAAACATACTCTAATAAAAGTAAAAGTACAGATTTTCAAAACAACTAAAAAATTATTAATACACAAAAAAGCTACTCAATTACAGTAAAGTAATTCGTTTCCACCTCTGCTCACTTGTAAACGAGATGCTTAATCTCAAGTGGTTTTATCCTACTTAAAAATAAGTTAATAACTAAATAAATAAATATAAATTAAATTATGCGCATACTTAATTGGTAATTATGCAAATTTTGAGAGGCACACACGTTTTTTGCAAATTTTTTCGCCATCGTAAAACGGATTGCTTAGAAAACCAAAGAGTACATCTCCCACTGCCGAGCCGCTCGTTTTGATGTATAACTTGGGAGGGTGCACGCGTGAAAGTCCACGGAAGAAGAAGAATAAAGGTGATCAGGAGCACAACATAAAGGGCCCTGCCAGCGTCTGTATGTGTTCTATATGACGTCATCAAAGGCTCATCAGTCAGTAGTAGACTCCACAGCTCACTGTTAACACACGTGTGACAGAGCTCTCTTGAGAATCATCGCGTTTTTGACTTTCTCTCTCAAACACAAGAATATTTTACACAAAGACCCAGAAATGCCTGGAAACAACGTCTCTAGTAAAACAAAACCGTCTTGGTATGAGATGTGCCTCGAAGATCCAGAAGTGGATTACAATCTGAAAATAAATTTTGATTCTGACGGAGACGGCCAAGAAAGCTCCGAACATGATTTGAAACCACTAGAAAAAACTCCAGGATCTGGAAAAGTCCAGCAGGAATCAGCTGCTTGTGAAAAACATGAAAACATGGAAAAAGTTTTAAGGCAGGTGAGTGAACTCAAAAACCATCTGAGACGTGCAAACGAGTCTCTGAGGAACGAGAAGAAAAACAGAATTAAGGCCGAGTCTGATTGTGCTTTTTACAGGAGAGAGATTAATGAACTGGAACAAGGACTGGATTATTACCAGAGCAAAAGAGAGACCCATGAAGAAAACGTGAGAACTTTAAATATTCAACTTAAGGAAAAAGATGATTTATGTGAAGATCTCCAGAAGCGTTTAAAGGAGACATAACATGAAAAACCCATTTTTTTATCCGTTAACACAGTGTGTTTCACATTTTAAGTGTCTAAGTGAGCAAAAAGGCTTATATTATTCACTGGAGTTGCTATTTAGATATTTAATAATTAAGTTTTGGGCATATTTGTCCACCCGTTCAGTTTTTCAAATTATCTATTAAATCAGTAATTTATTTCGTCAGGATAACTACCAAATATGGTAATGGCCCTGGCTAAACACAGAGCCAATCCGCCATTTTTTCATCTCGCTAAGATTTTTTGTAGTCCTATTGGAAAAATGCAGAATGTCTGGTTATTTTAGCCACACACAGCTCAAAACTGTTCCTCGTTTTAAGGAAGGGTGGTGTGGCAGTATTTAAACCCAGGAGCTGATGACACTACTGCTAAAAAAAAAACAGAAGAAAAAGTAGTGTGTGTGTGTGTGTGTGTGTGTGTGTGTGTGTGTGTGTGTGTGCGTGCGCGCGCGCACGCGCGCGTGGTTCGTTCGTGTCTCCTGGCTAGTAAGTACCGAGGGCTTCATCTATCTAAAAGGAGTCATTTCCATCTGAATGTGGCAGCACCGGGACACAGCAGCAGAGCGGCAAGCTTCATATCACTCTAAAGCCGGGCGTACACTGTGCAACTTTTTCACTTTTTTGAGCCGATTTTCCAGTCGTGCGAGAAGCCACAATATCGGGGCGAGTTTTGCGCCGAGCGGTCGTGTAGTGTACAGGGGGTTACGAGAGGCGATTAACACCACGTGACCAGCTGCCGATCAGCAGTCGTGAGGTCGCAGGGACTTCTGGTGTGTTTAATATTTCGCTCGTCCCTCGTGAGGGTATCGCAGTGTTGAAGCGGCGCTGCGAGCAGCTGCGAGCAGCTACGATCCAAAAAGCATCAGAACCGCTCACGGCGCATGCGCGCGCAATCCTGCATCAACGCCGGCCGGTCGCTCGCTATTTCCCTAATAACACACGCTGTTCGTTTTTGTTTCTACACGTTTTTTTTACTCAAAGATTGTCAAGAAAGCGTGTTTGTCGTGTTCATGTCAAATTAAACTGATCACAAAACACAGATTCACTTTCTTTATTTCGTTTTCCTCATCCAACCCCCATAAATCCCTGTGTGTCCTCCTGCAGCACTCCCGAAGGACAACAGGCAAGACAAAAAAGTCTGACGTGTTGAGTAAAAACTGCTATTTTTAGCACAGTTTTAGGGCCGACGTGTTGCTACCAGACGTACAGTGTGAGCAGTCAGGTCGCATGCGAGAACTGGGTCGTGCAGTGTGAGCACACGACTCGTGAGATCTGCTCTGCGAGGAAGTCGTACAGTTTGAGCTGAAGCTGAACGCTGCGAGTGAAAAAGTGGCACAGTGTACGCCCGGCTTAAAATGTCGACAAACTTTACTTTAGGTTTACGGGCATTAGCAGCACTAAAGCGTTAGCATCCGGCTTGCTATCGCTAGCACAGTATGCTAGTAAAGTTAGCACCCAGATTAATGTGGATTTGGCTGATTTTCGTGGAATAAAACGTGATTTCTGATCAACGCCTTCTTTTACACCAGATGTACATCCACTGATTGTAGCAGCAGAGAGCCTGTGTGTTATTTTACGTGAGTGTGATGTAATCTTAGCATCCAGTAAATAAAGTCCCATATCAGCTAAAATGCAGCGTGACAAAGTCATTAAAGTGCGTCAACACAGTGGATTTAATAGAGTTTTAAAGAACAATCTCTGAGTGAAGTGAGGTTAGTTTTTTGTCTCACTGCAGATATAAAAACGAACTCTGCGTCAGACGCAGCAAAGCTCACCGTCTGTATGAGCGTGAGCATCGGAAAGCTGATCAAATCAGCTGTAAAATAATTAAAACAACAGTAAAAATGCTCCTTTGCTTTTTAGAGTCCACATCCAGAAGTCTGGAGCCGTGTTTCACTGACAGGCTGTCAGACTAACACCCTGATGAGCTCAGCTGGGACAAACTGGTCTGATGTTTAGGTAAGTGAAGATCTGCTTCTCCAAGTCCTTGAGATGCTAGTAAAAATAATTTAGCCAGCTTGCTAATGTTACTTTTCTTCTCCTCTAAGGAACACAGAACGCTCAGATGTTGGAGCTCACGTCACCTACTGAGGAAGGAGACCCACCAGTAAAGAGACGGTCTGGACCAGACCAAAGTGAGTGATGACACCTCAGCCACCCTCATCATTAAGAACACCTCACCCCCTGAATCACTCCGTCTGATGACAGCAGAGTGATTTATTTGATGTTTTACTTGTTTAGTCTGTTTAGAAATTATTGAATTACATTATTTTCTGTAATCGACCATCTGATCTGGATGTGTGCAGAATAACTTTCCCCAAATTCAGCAGCAGCTGGCCTACAAAAACAGCTGCAGCATGTAGTAAGTCTGTCTGCACTGCTCTCTAATGAGCTTCCTTTCATAAGGAATCATTTGTATAATTTTAGTGTCACTATTTTATTACATTTGTAAGAATATGAAGTCACTGCAGCAACACAAACGTGACTATAAACATGAAAGCTAAAGAAACAACTTTCCTAAAGCTGCTTGTAAACAAAATATGTCATTAAAGTTATCGTCTATCATTGCAGAATATGGCGATGACATCATGGAACTGGTCTTTGGAAAAGTTTTCCCTGAACCAACTCCGTTTCTAGATGAGGTAGAGAAGATCTGCATCTCACCAACCCTCTGGTCTCAGTATTCAGACAACGGAGGTCTCCCACTGTTATCCAGGACCAGTTTGAAGCCCACATACTTCCCCTCCCTCATCATCAGGAAACATCAATCCGTATCCTGAGGACAACAGAAGACGGCAGGAGGACAGGAACTCTGAGACCTAGATACCACAGCACCGGGACACAAAGCACCTGTGTGCACAACGCCTGTTTAACTACTAAAACCTGTTTATTATATAGTTCTACTTATTTGCTGTGAGGTTAATTCTTAGAAAATTTGTATTTTAATGTAAACAATAAAAAAATCACTGATTGGATGTTTTCTTTTAGATGTAATGGTCCAAACTCCGCCTTGTAGACATTTATTGCATCCTGTAGGTAAATACACAGAACAGGCTCAGATCCAGGATGACCCAGCATGCACTTCTTCCATTCTGGCTGTTAGGGATTGTATCAATAACTCAATGCCTACTGATGTTTCCACCTAACGGTATTTATTTAGAATGCAGGAAAGATTTAACTATATTTGTTAGCAAAGCAGACTGATCTTGGGAATTTCACTGCAGCACTGATGTCCACCTCTCTGTACACATTAGAGAGAATTACCACTTTACAGCTAAACACATTTAATAAAGATATAGGCTACGCATTGCAGACAATAAAAACAAAGTTCTAAGCATTAGAATTATAATGATGACATTAAAGAACACTTGGAGGAATGTTCTTTATTTTTGACTAGAATCTCAAATCTTTAAATTAAAATGTAACTACTTTTTATCCATTTTCAGCCATTAAGACACCCAATATTAAATAAGACTACTTATAAAATTATTTATAATTATATGTATGTATATATATATAGATAGAGATCTTAATAAAATATATTTTAATGGTGTTTTAATGAGCTGTATCATTTTTTTAAACATTTTTTATAGAAATAAATAAGCAAGCAGCATTCCTTGTGTGTGTGCGCGTGCGCGAGCCTGCTCGCTTGTCTCGTTGGCCGTGACGGATGTGTGTGTGTGTGTGCGCGCACGTGCCTGCTCACTTGTCCCTCCGTCGGCCGTGACGGGTGTGCAAGGGCGTCAGTTTGTTTTCAGAATTGCTGGGGACAATAACCATACACTTGAGTGGGGTTTAAAAATTGCTGGGGACAATAAAGTAGGCTAGCACAGGGGTCGGCAATCCGCGGCTCTGGAGCCGCATGCGGCTCTTCCATCCATCTGATGAAGCTCTCTGTGCTTGTAAAATAATAAATGGATATTTAAATAAAATGCTTTATATTTTACTGCATTAATTTTACACCTGTATGCCAATTCTAAATGTAGATTGTCTGCGTAAACCTGAACAGGTCCAACCCGGTCTGCGGTGGTTGACCGGTCACGCTTTGTGCGTAATCACATCGGCACTTTATGAGCTGAAGAGGATGTGAGATTCTGGCTTCTCCTCAGACGGCTCCTGGATGTGTCGCCACATTGGAGCCAGGAACAAGCGCTATTCAGCCAAAGTTTCATAATCAGGGAACATTTTCTAAGTGACAAGTCTCTCTGAGAGACGGGGTTTGGAAAACACTCGCTTCAGTGGGAGGAATCTTCCCGCATGCGCACTGCATGGTTCTCTGGGTGGCTCTGGGGTTAATCAAGTTTAATTGTTTCTCTTTGCAACAATCTTCACAGGAAGGCAAAACAGTTAAACGGCAGGTTACATATATTTCCATTTGACTGTTTATTTTGACAGATGAACTCAAGGATGTTGCTTGGTTTGAAATAATTACCCAGACGCACACGGATGCTCATGGATGAGCTGACAGTTTAATCGTTAACGCACATCGCGGAGGTAAAATATTCCCATCAGAACATCAGAGCTCTTTATACTGGACACTGTGTTCAGCGCGGCTCGGAGCGCCCCTGGTGGACAGTGAGCTGAAGATCTGGGGTTCCAGCGCAGTGCAGAACCATGGCGCATGCGATGATTTCCTCCCACTGAAACAGTCTGGAAACCCGGTCTCTCTGAGGGATGTGTCACTTGGAAAATGTTCTTTTTATGAAATGATGAAACTTTGGCTGAACAGCGCTTGTTCCCGTCTCTAATATGGAGACGCATGAAGCGTATAGACATTTGATCACGCACAAAGTTTATGTGGAGCAGAAGCGGTCGGGCCACGGCAGGTGAAAGGTTCCTAGCCTACATGAAGTGAAACAGTTTAATTGTAACATTAATATGTTACTGGACACGCTGGTCTGGTTGGTTAGACCAGTGTTTGAAGCGGAAAACACACACACACACACACACACACACACACACACACACACACACCAATTAAAATATAAAATAATGCTGATAGCATGGACTAGAAGACAGGTGATGGTTTACGTATTTAAATGATGATCAGGCTGCTGTAAAATGTAATCTCCATCCACATCCAGACACAATTATCCTCTATTCTTTCTCTAGTTGCTCTGCTCTTGTCTGGGCTGATCAGCTGATGGTGCGCGCGCGCCTAACTAGCGGCTGATGCACATTTTAAGCATTTGGAGAGGTGGACTGGATGCTTTGCGTTTACTGGAAGATGGTCCACTTAACGCACGGGTGTAGACTACATATTAATGACAAATGAATGAAAATTAAATTGTGAGTTTTTACTTCATATTTTAGTAATAAAAATGACGGGGGAAAACATTTATGACATCTTTTTAAACGAAATTTTCTAGCGCGACCTGCCTGCTTCACTTAAGTCACTGCTTATTAAGGTCCGTCCAAAATTACCGTGGGAAACGGGTAATAATGGCTCTTTGATGGGAACAGGTTGCCGACCCCTGGTATAAGATCTGAGCTGGTAAAACAAAAATCCTCATCAGCAGGCATTTTTGAAAGTGGGGGGGACACAGCTGCCAATCACAAATTTTGCCGGGGACATGTCCCCAGCGTCCCCGGTTAAAATGACGCCTATGCGGGTGTGTGTGAGTGACTACAGACAAATGCATGAGAGAGTTAGCAGCCTTGGAACAGCTTGATGAACTACTCTCCCCACATGTTTTAAAAATGCTAATATGCTATGCTAAATCTGCTATGCTAAATAATGATTTCTCTATAGAACTACAAAGTCCGGCTGAGGGAGGAGAGTACAGGTCTGCACTATGGAGGGGGGGCGGAGTTTACAGCTCCTCCTCCAGTTTAAAGAGACAGTACCCAAAAACGGCTCGTTCTCAAGACTCTCCTCAGAACAGGGGTAGATGAGGGTCTGTAGAGCAACAATAATGAGGAAATCAGACCAAAGAACTGCAGTTCCACTGTTTTTAGACCCCCAACTGAAGGATTTAGATGTAAAAAGGAATAACTTAAAAGCATGTTATGTCTCCTTTAAAACAGGAATCTCAGATCAGAGCCCACCAAAGACTGAAGATTCAGGAGAAAGACACAAGTAACGAGAACTTAAAGAAAGAAATCAGTAAACTGGAAGAAAGACTGGATTTCCATCAAAGTGAGGCAGAAACCCAGCACAAAAGAATTATGGCTTTAGAAATTCAGCTGCAGATAAAGGAAGGCGTCTGTGCAGATCTCCAAAAGCGTTTAGAGGACCAGCCCAACCTCAGACGCCAGCTAGAAGACGAACAGAAGAACTGTTTCTACAAAGATTTAATCAATCAGAACTTCAAGAAGCAAATTGGAGAATTAGATAAAGAAAACACAGATCTTAAAACCAAGATGGAGAATTTTTACTCCATAAAGAAGCAGTTGGATGAGGTGTCTGCACAGCTGGAGGAGAAATCTTCTCTCTGTGTAAAACTGAAAGAATTTTTTAACAAAGAAAAGCAGCTGAGAGTCCAGGTAGAGAAAAAAACAGCAGAAAAAAGACATCAGTAAGGAGAAGTTACTGATAGAAATTAATGAATTAGAGCAGGGACTGGATTATTATCAGGATATCGCAGAAACCAGACTGAACAGACTGCAGACTTTAGAGAATGAGCTGCAGAAAAAAGAAAGTCTCTGTGAAGATCTGCAGGAACGTTTAAACCAGCAGAGCCTGCAGTTAGAGCAAGAACTACAGAACATTCACAACAAAGACTCCGTTCATCAGAGTTTAGAAAAAGAAATTGGAGATCTGCAGAAGAAGAACGGAGGTCTCATGAGCAAGTTGCAGACTATGGAGGACACAGAGACCAGACTCTATGGGGCAATCACAAACCTTCAGCTGGAGAAACTCAGAATTAATGAGCAGCATGAAGAAGAGTTTGAAGCCCTGAGACTGCAGCTCCAAGACCGTCTCTGCTCTGAGCTCCAGGCTGCTTCTGAAGGGAGTTCACCAGAACCACACACACCTGTGGAGAGTCTGGAGACAGATCCTACTCAGGATTGTCAGACGGACACAGACATTTGTCCTCCGACTGAAATCTGTCACGAGTCAGAACTGGTTGGATCTGTAAGGCTCCATGATGACGACTGTCCACCTAAAGAGGACCGTCCACAGACAGTCAAACACCAGAAAAGTGTTTCTATGTGGAGACGCTTTAAAAAGTTTATGACTCCGGCGTGTCGACGGAAACACAAAACCACGTCATAAATAGATCATGTGACTGGTTGAACCCCCCCGAACACACACAGCCAGAGGAAAAAAAACGGGGCTGCAGACGATGTAGAAAGTTTAGCTTCACAGCGAGGTCACCGGTTCACATCCTTTCCATGTGAAGTTAGCATTTTCTCCCTCATGTATGCGTGGGTTTTCTCCAGGTGCTCCGGTTCCCCCCACACGTCTCTGGCTGTGAGTGAGTGAGTGAGCGAGTGAATGCGTGAGTGAGTGAGTTAGGGCTGGGCGATATCACCCAAAGTCAATATAACGGTATAAAAAGGATTTCACCTGGATAACGATACATGGACGATAGCTACAGGCACGAGCAGAAACAAAAGGTGTCACATGTATTACGCTGAGTCAATGGCCGTGTTCGAGTTGAGCCGCGCCTCGCCTGGAAAAGAGACGAGAGCAGACGGACGCAGCAGGGGGAGTGGCTGAAAGCCGGCGTTTAGGTCGGACAGATTTCCCTACATGTGTAGCTCGCGGGTGACGATGGCTGAAGATATTGCGTTAGAGTTCATAGTTTAATTTTTTAATTTTAATTCTGGTGCCTGTTTGCAACTGAAACACATATTCACATGCTTGTGGATATCATATGTTGTAGACATGTGCATATGAAGGCATGACTGTTGTAAAAAGTAAAGGTTATCGGCTGTAGTTTTAGTGTGCTCATAGGAAACGTGGCAAAAGAAGACTAAACACATTTCTCACATGGCCTGCAAAGAGCTCCGTGAGTTGACGCCACTTCTCCCGGCATGCAACAGTTCAAATCAAATGGCGCCATCTTGGCAGGCAGTTGCCCGCAGTTAGGCTATTGTTATTTTCAGAAAACCCAAACTAGAAACCCCAGGATGCCATAACAGACGCGGACAAGATGAGGGAAGAGGTGAATTCCCAGAGATCCAGAACACAGCAAACATTGGATCATTGCAATAAAACGCGCTAGTGACCGGGCTAAAATGAAACTGTGGGATCCCGGGAGCAAAGGTTTTTGCGTACGCAGCGACCACTTCATATCAGGTTGTTAAACCTGGATCAAGATGGGAACCAATCAGATCTTAGATCAGGTGAGAGCCAGGCGTTTCCCATCATACCCTAGGTTTTGCATCCGGTAGAGAGCAACTGCAGAATTTTGCTCCAAAATCTGCGGCCGCCTTGATCTCACGATGCCTACGTAGGCATGGCGTAAGAGCAAGTCGGACACAAATCTAACCGGCATGCACTGCGCGCCGATCACCGGTGATCTAATCTGTGCAGAACTGGCTCATCTCGAACACGGCCATTTTTACGTGACTCAAGGCGGTACAGCTTCTTAAAGAGACATGAACGTTGCCAACCCTCACACATATTTTCTTTTTTTTTTTATGATAAAATTTATTGACATGGCAAAATGATCTCGATAAGAGTCAGACATTTCGATAACACATTTTTTATTTATTGCCCAGCCCTGGAGTGAGTGAGTGAGTGAGTGAGTGAGTGAGTGAGTGAGTGAGTGAGTGAGTCCCATCCGCTGAATCACCACCTTAACGTGGTGGCTGGGTTTGTGCATCTCTATGAAGGCTGAAGGCTGTTGTGTCGGGGTCTCGGCTCCAGGTGAGTGTACCCTGGCGTAGCTTTCTCAGCTGAGAGGTCAGACTAAGAGTGATTCAAAGACTTATTTTATAGAAAGCCATGAAAAGGGCGTGGCTGGTCTGTGGGTCTCCGGAGGCAGCAGACAGGTACCAGATAGCCAAGCGGGGTGCAGGAGTGGCAGTTGCCGAGGCAAAATCTCAGGCGTGGGAGGAGTTTGGTGAGGCCATGGAGAAAGACTATCGATCGGCTCCGAAGAGGTTCTGGCAAACTGTCTGGCGCCTCAGGAGAGGAAGACAGCAACTCACTCACACTGTTTACAGTGGGGATGGGGAGCTGCTGGTGTCAACTGAGGCTATAGTCGGACGGTGGAAGGAATACTTTGGGGAGCTCCTCAATCCCACCTACGTGCATTCCGAGGAGGAACCAGAGCCGAGAGAGCTGGGGATGGACTGTCCAATCTCTGGGGCAGAAGTTGCTGAGGTAGTCAAACAACTACACAGCGGTGGAGCCCTGGGGGCGGATGAGATTCATCCTGGGTATCTCAAGGCTATGGATGTTGTAGGGCTGCCGTGGTTGACACATCTCTGAAACATTGCGTGGTCAAGGGGGGCAGTTCCTGTGGAGTGGCAGACCGGGGTGGTGATCCCCATCTTTAAGAAGGGTGACTTGAGGGTGTGTTCCAACTATAGGGGGATCACACTCAGCCTCCCTGGAAAGGTCTACTCCAAGGTACTGGAGAGGAGGGTCCAATCGATAGTTGAATCTCAGATTGAGGAGGAGCAATGTGGTTTTCGTCCTGGCTGTGGAACTGTGGCCCAGCTCTATACCCTTGCAAGGGTGATGGAGGGGGCATGGGAGTTTGCCCAACCAATCCACATGCGTTTTGTGGATTTGGAGAAGGCTTATGACCGTGTCCCCAGGGGCACCCTGTGGGGGACGCTCCACGAGTATGGGGTGGGTGGCTTTCTGTTAAGGGCCATTCAGTCCCTTTATCAGAGGAGCGTGTGTTTGGTCCACGTAGCCCGGTAGTAAGTCGGACCTGTTCCCAGTGAGGGTTGGACTCCGCCAGGGCTGCCCTTTGTCACCGGTTCTGTTCATTACCTTTATGGACAGAATTTCTAGACGCAGCCGTGGTGTGGAGTGTGTCGAGTTTGGTGGCAGGAGAATCTCGTCTCTGCTTTTTGCGGATGATGTGGTCCTCCTAGCTTCATCCAGCTCTGACGTTCAGCTCTTGCTGGGTAGGTTCGCGGTTAAGTGTGAAGCGGCTGGGATGAGGATCAGCACCTCCCAATCTGAGACCATGGTTCTCGACCGGAAAAGGGTGGCTTGCCAATTCCGGGTCGGGATAGAGGTCCTACCTCAAGTGGAGGAGTTTAGGTATCTCGGGGTCTTGTTCACGAGTGAGGGTAGGAGGGATCGGGAGATCGACAGGCGGATTGGTGCAGCGTCTGCAGTGATGCGGACGCTGAGCCGATCTGTCGTGGTGAAGAGGGAGCTGAGCCAGAAAGCCAGGCTTTCGATTTACCGGTCGATCTACATCCCAATCCTCACCTATGGTCATGAGCTTTGGGTAATGACCGAAAGAACGTGATCGCGGGTACAAGCGGCCGAAATGAGTTTCCTCCGTAGGGTGGCCGGGCTCAGCCTTAGAGATAGGGTGTGGAGCTTGGACATACGGGAGGGACTCGGAGTAGAACCGCTGCTCCTCCGGATCGAAAGGAGTCAGTTGAGGTGGTTTGAGCATCTGGCCAGGACGCCTCCTGGACGCCTCCCTGGGGAGGTGTTTCGGGCATGTCCTGCTGGCAGGAGGCCCCCGGGTCGACCCAGGACACGTTGGAGAGGTTACATCTCCAATCTGGTCCGAGAACGCCTTGGGGTCCTGCCGGAGGAGCTGGTGGAGAAGGCCGGGAAGAGGACGGTCTGGAGCTCCCTAGTTGGGATGCTGCCCCCGCAACCCGGACCCGGATAAGTGGAGAAAGACGACGACGACATGAATGATGCTTTTGTCACACACTACACCCATTTAGGTGTTGACCATGGCATGCACCGTTTTCCTGGGGCTGTTTAGTGATTGTGCAGCAGAGAAATCAATAATTATCAAAAATCATTGAATCATTTCTCATTTTGGGTGCGTGTTAGGGCTGCGCAATTAATCGTGGTCTCAATTCCAAATGATAACGATTTTAAGCAGCTGGCTAGATAAAAAAGGACTGTGTTCTCTGTTCTGGTCCTGCCATGGTCAACAACAATCATGTTGTCATTTTAAATGTTATATTTTGTTAAAAACCGTGGTTTACATTTTAAGAAACATGCCTAATACCTACCTCTCTCATCATTAGTGTTTAATTTATTCAAAAGTTATGTACTTAACCCTCTCAGGCTCAAAATAAGTTTTGTTAAAAGGACGAACAACTAAGTCCTTCAGGGGTACTTCTGAGTAAAAAATGCTCATGAAATACGTATGTGGAGTAACCAGGTAGGTAGGTTTTAACACCTGCCTCCAGAGGGTTAAGAGACGACGAGAGACATTTATTATTTTCATGTTCAGTGACAGCTGTTATAAAGCTGATGTGTACGTAATCAGTGCAATAAACACTTATTCTGGGAAAAAAATCATGAGAATCGGGATCTCACTTCTAAGCCAAATCCTGATTCTCATTTTAACCAGAACTGTGCAGCCCTAGTGTGCGCATGTCTCAATCTGCCTAGCCAGCTAAAACTCTGACGTGCGTGCAGCCAATTACTCTTCTCCACCAGAAAAAATGATCTCTTGAATAGAAGTGTGCATCCCCACAAATGTTACATAGGATCTTGATTTTGGGCCTCTATAGCTGCATTCTTGTGCTGGCGGGCAGGTCCCCTTTCACTGTTATGGAAGGAGATGGACTCTGGTTCACTTTTTTGCAATCAAAGACTTTCCATATTTCAGCTCTCAAGATGATGCCCTGCACGACTCGGTGCTTTGTTAAATTGCTGCTATTCCTGATGTTCGCTGCACAAATCTTCTTGCTGGTGGTGCATTTAGCCGCAGAATTTTTTAGCATTTCATCTGCGAACTGCAGAGAAGTGTTGTTGAAAAGAGACGCGTCTCCTCCACTCAAAACGTGACTTGGGTTCAGTCATGTGACCCGCGGTCGCACACTGAGACATTTTAATACTTTTATTCTGATATCGGTACCTACCAAATGTTTTCACTCAGTCTCAAAGAGGTCCAGAGTTCTGGCACCCAGCCCTGGGCGTCAGCAGGGGCAGACTAACCATCTGAGGATTCTGGAGAATCACAGAAAGGCCGATACTCCAAGACATCCGACGAGCGGGCCAGCTACTCTTCACGCACACTGTCATCACCCCCCCCCCACTAATATGTTACACACTCCAGTACTGTAGGTGGCAGCAGTGCACCTCGAGGTTGGATGCCAGCTGCACTGGCTGTGGCCACCAGGTAAGGAGAAGAAGTGACAGAGGAAACAAAGACGTTGGAAAGAAAGAAACGATGCAAAACACAGCTGAAAGTAAAAAAAGGAAAGAAAACGGTGGGGCTGAGAAGGCAAGAGAAAAAAAATTGCGGGCATTAGATGCTGAAGGCTCTAAATGTCACAAGCTAACAGACAAATTTAGCAACAGCACCTCACAGGTTCGCACTTGCAGCAGTGACGCCAGGCAGACAGCTACACAGCATGCCGGCAGTTATGAGGGAGTCGGACAGAAAGATGAGCTTGTTCCACAGGCCGATACACACACACACACACACACACATAAATATATAAATAAATAAATAAACTGGATCCTCCTGCAGCAGACCCGAAGCTAACAGAGTTTTTCCAGGAGTTTTTAGCAAGAAAAACGCGGTAGAGCAATGACGTAGGAGTTGTTTAACTGCGTTGGCATGTAGCTAATGTCCCGCTGTTCTCTGCCCATGGAGAATGAGCTGATCTGGAAGGCCAGGGCTCCCGGTCGCATCGGTCTGGCCCTGCTTGTAATTTAACAGTCCCTGTCCATATTAGATCTCACATTCGGCCTACAGACAAGTCCGCGGGCGGCAACACCCCCCACCCCGCCGCTCTCCCAATGAGGAGGGCCGACGATTCGTAAAAATTCCAGGGTCGAATTTTGGTCCCAGTCCACCCCTGCCTGGAGCTCATGCTGCTCTGACACGGCTAGGTCGAGGAGTACCTGCAGTTCATCTCCTTCCAATGCTAGCGCTAGGTGTGTAGCAGCCTCGCCGTCGCTCCAGCCATTATGTCTCGCGGCTAGCCATACTTGTGAGAGGTAGGGCTCTAGCGGGGTTAGCCCGTTATACTTCGGTACTTTAGCTGGCGTTGCAGGCATCACTGCTCGCTGTCGGGGGCGCGGTGTGTCGGTCGACGGAGGCAGCCCATCAAGCGTTGCCCTAGCGTCGGTCGCGGCGGGTCACCGCCTCAGTGCGCTCGCACCATCGGGACCCATCGGGGAGCTTACATGGCCGCTCACATCCTCTCTCTTCAATCGCCAGCTTTCCAGGCGGGTAATGCTCTCCTCGATAGCTTGCTCCAGCCTTCGAATGTCTCTCTCCATTATGGCGAGGGTGAGTATCCCACTTCTGACACCAATGTGATGAGCTCAGTCACGGAGGAGACAGAGGTTTCTTTGGGAGCACCCGTTTAATCTTACACTCCTCAGCGCGGCCACAGCAACAACAAAAAAAGGCGCGCTCTCGCCGAGAGAGCGCGTCACCCGTCACCATAACAGCATGACAACAAACACATAACTGTAATAACAGAACAAACCCCGAACAGCCCTGGCCTGCTACAATATGTTAAAAATGACTTGTTAAAGCAAGCCTAAATAGTCTTTTACACAAGATAAAATACCAAAAAAGGAAGTCACTAATAGGAAATTTCAAGAATAGCTCACAGAACCAAACCTTATGCTCTTGACTTGAAATTTACTGTAATATTGGATTTTTATGCATTTACTTCTGCAACAGTGTTCACAGCAGAACTCAAAGTACTTCCTTCAATTCTTCACAATACAAGTCTCAAACAGCAATACATAAACTAAATTAGTGGATTACAATGTCGTACGTTGCTTTCCATGTAAATCCCCTGCTGCAGCTTAATCTATATGGATTACTATTTATTGTTTTTAAGCAGCTCAATTTCTTTATTGTTAATCAAATATAAAGTAACTATTTAGGATAGTAGTCACCACCAGTGTGTGACGGTGTGTGTGTGTGCGTGCGTGTGTGTGTGTGTGTGTGTGTGTGTGTGTGTGTGTGTGTGTGTGTGTGTGTGTGTGTGTGTGTGTGTGTGTGTGTGTGTGTGTGTGTGTGTGTGTGTGTGTGTGTGTGTGTGTGTGTGTGTGTGTGAATGGATGAATGATGTAGTGTAAAGTGCTTTGGAGTCCTCTGACTCTGAAATGAGCTATACAAGTGCTGGTCATTATCATTATTGAAAATGTATACATGAAGGTCATATAGGTCTTTGTGCCAGACAGACCTGGTTAAGGGTTTGGGTCCTTTTTTCATTCTTAAAATAACTTTATTCTAAATAAAGTATTTCACACTCCATGTTTTTCTCAACATTCACCTTTGATTTATAGCATTTCAACATCGTTTTTCAACACTTTCTCTTTTGGCCTTCTTCTACTGAGTGAGAACAACACAGTTGTAGTTTTTCCTCTTTTTATTTTTCATTTTTACTTGTCGTTTTAAAAATCCTGCTACAAGGTTCCAGTGAGATTAAGGACAGCGTCAAAATGAGAGCATGTTTGTAAAAGAGAACTTGACTAAATTATTTTAAAAATAAACATCTTTTTCAGACAATAACATAGTTTGTGTTATCATTTGGAGTTGGAAATGAAATTTAAATAATGATTTGTTTACTTACACAATCCAAGTCACACACACACACACACACACACACACACAATGACGTATGTTTTTATCCTGTTTGTATTTGGGCTTCACCTTTCCAGTGAATCTTAATCCTGATGTCTGCTAAGCTCCACCTGATTGGTCTGATGATTCACTTCTGACAGGCCCATTTCTTAAGTCTCCACAGGTGCATGCACGCACACACGCGCGTGCGCACACACACACACACACACACACACACACACACACACACACACAGATCTTAACTCATAGCTCATGGGTTAGCTGACTCACTGAGACACTGAAAGAAAAAATGTCCCATCACAGCATGCAGGTCCCAGTCACACATCACTTTTCAGCTTGTTTAAAGTAAAGAACTCAGAGAGAGAAAGAGAGAGAAAGAGATAATTAAAGCCTAATAATGTATATGCATCCCCCAGAAAAGGTATTTCAAGCCAAAACAGGAATAACAAAATCTCATATACAGTATTGTCCTAAGGGTGGGTGTGTGTGCAGGAAGAAAAGGAGAGGTGTGGGTTTACGAGGAAGGAAACAAATGTAAATGTTAGTTACAGCTGCAGGTTTGAAGCTGGGTTTCCCCATACAGTGACTGAACAATGTTGTCCTTCCCCTACTGTGATCTAAAGCAGTAATCAAGAGGCGTGGAGAACCATGGTGGCTTTTTCTGTGCAGGGGACCTCGCTGATTCTGGCTGACTCCCTCAGGCTGCAGATAAAAGAGTCTGTGTGTGTGTGTGTGTGTGTGTGTGTGTGTGTGTGTGTGTGCGCGCGCATGCACGCGTGCCTTGATGCAGACATGTTTCTCTACCCCCTTGTGCTAAGCTGTCTCCCTTTCATTCTTTCGGCTGCCCCCCTCCCCCCATTGATCTTGAATTCCAAACAGTTCCTCGATGACCGGGCCGCTGTTGGAGTTGTTGTCGTTAAAGTTGATTTAGTTCACCTGACTGTGCCTGAATTCAGGAGGGACTGTTGTCCTTGGAGGCTGTAAATTACTTTTATTTACAAAGATCATCTGGAGCAGGAGAAAAATGTGAGGTTGTTATATCAGTGTTCATATAATGTGTGTGTGTGTGTGTGTGTGTGTGTGTGTGTGTGTGTGTGTGTGTGCGTGCGTGCGTGCGTGCGTGCGTGCGTGCGTGCGTGTGTGTGTGTTCAAACTTTCATTGTTTATCCTCCTGCAGCCTTTCTAGACACTACCTTAACAGAAACAGTACGGCGCTTTGGAAAATAGATTTTCTATTTGCATCTTAACTAAAAACATTTATTCAACTTACAAGATGGGTACGTAGGTGGAGCAAGCAGCCAGATAGCTAAGCGTAGAAACTGGAATCATCATTAAATAGCTTGTCTGGTATGCGTGAATTAGTTTTTAAAAAAACAGGAAAGAAAATTAAAGTTTGCATCAAAGTCTTATCAGACATGTATCATCTTTGGCCAGATCATGGTTGTCAATGAGAATGGGTTCTCAATCGAATCATCTGGTTAAATAAAGGTTAAATAAAATACTATTCAATATAAAAAACAAAAATATATATATATATGACTTTTTGCTGTTTCCAGTCTCTGAAACAATAATCTATTGCAAAGATTATTTATTATTAAAGTTACGCTGTTTTCTAATTTTCTGATGAAAAAATATTAATTGTAAGGTGATTAGACTTTTTTTTCAAACATTCCAAAATGTTGCTTTTTACAATCTAGTTATTTGATTTGAGTTTGTTTTGTCTTAATGTAATAATTTTTAAATGTTTGAGCAAGAATGTATAACCTGAGTTGCTGTAATAAATGTTTTTTTTCAAGCTCCACTCTATAAACTGTTTGTTGTTTTTATTTAATTTTCTATCACCAACATTTTAACATTGTGCTCTTATGTTGTGTAACTTCTTGCATTAATGATGTTTTTATTACCCGCCTCACGTGAAAAGTTATTGGACAAGTGGTTAAAACCCACGAACAATTTATTATCGGAAAGGTCACAAATAAATCCATAATTTGCAGCCTAATCTCACCTCAACCACAAGTCCCAGTGAGTGCAGGCCACACATGTTACTCCGACAAAGAGCCACGCCTGTGGTTTGGAGAAGGTGAACATAAACAATCTTTGCCAAGCTACTAAAACACTCGTGTCTCAATGGCATAACAATACAGCTTCAGCCTGAGGCCAAGATCCTCTTTTGTTTACGTAACATCACATTGTGCTTTAGATAACCTTACCTGATGCTATCTATTTCAGATTTACCTCAAAATCCCTCGTCCCGCTCACACCTCAGCTGCTGCCTAGACAAAGGGCTGTAAATCATACCAGCGAAAATGAAAAGACACAACAAAGCCTTCTATTCCATGAACTGGTGAATAAAATGGCCACAAAATAACACGCAACTCCAAAAATTGGTTGTACTCAGTGTGGCAGTTTCCCTTTTTTATTTGTCAGCTGTTAACAGAAGCACATTTAAAAGAAATCACAGCTAGAATTATGCAAAGAGAATTTTATTTTTTCAGGCTCCATTTATCGGATTGGCACATGAAGAGTAATGTGTGTAAAAAGGCATTGCACCACATAAATGATAAGGTCACGGAACAAACAGCACGATGGTAATTTTCTCTTCATAAAGAAGATGAGAGCCTGCAACAAAAGCCAGTGAGATGTTGTTCAGATGTGAGCAAAGACAGATGAATGTGCTGACTCTAGAAAAATATGTTTAAAGTCATTTGTCGGATTTAAAAGTAAGCACCAGTCTTTTCTTCTCTTTAAAAACTGACTTATGTGGTAAAATCACTTCCTGTGATGTGCAAACTTCAGTGAAGGGATAAGAGCCACTTTGGAAAAGCATGAAATCTATTGTAAAGGAGTCTAGGGCTGCTCAAATAAACATGTAGAGATATTTACCAGTACATTTTTATATATATTGGCATCTGCCAACATCTACTTAGTAGAGCACATTTAAACTCAGCCACATCCATAGGCAGCCTAATGCTGCTGCAGAATTTTATGTATATTTTCTTTAGCCTGCCAAGCCTTATCATAACACACAGCCCAGCCCAATAAAGTCATCACCAAAGAAATGTTCACACACTAAAATTCCGTTGGACCGCCTTTAGCTTTGATTACAGCACACATTCGCTGTGGCGTTGTTTCGATAAGCTTCTGCAATGTCACAAGACTTATTTCCATCCAGTATTTCACTAATGTGTCACCAAGATCTTACATTGATTAGGGTAGAGTCTGACCTGTGGTGACCACTCCATGTGTGAAAATGGTGTCTCATGCTCCCTGAACCGCTCTTTCACTATTTGAGCCCGATGAATCCTGGCGTTGTCATCTTGAAATATGTCCGTGCCATCAGGGAAGATGGAATAACCTGATCATTCTGTATATTCAGGGAGCCAGCTGGCCTCTTTCTTGGAGCACATCCTGTTGTTGAACCTAGACCTGACCAACTGCAGCAACGCCAGATCATAGCACTGCCCCCACAGGCTTGTACAGTAGGCACTAGGCATGATGGGTGCATCACTTCATCTGCCTCTCTTACCCTGATGCACCCATCACTCTGGAACAGGGTCCATCTGGACTCATCAGACCAGTTTTTAATAACACGTTGGACAGTTCTTAGGGGATACTTTGCAGTTTTGCTAGCTTTTAGCACCCCCTAGTGTCCGTTATTAATTCACTGTGGTTATACTGAAAATGAAACTTATCTCCTCACTGTGAGCTAACCTTTGTAACACCTTAATCAAACTGCTAAAACGTCTCTTTAGCATTCTATTGGTTTATAGATAAGCAATTAAACCAAAAATCAAACAAATCAGCTGTGTTCACAATCTATGACATGCAGGAAACATGCTGGAAGCTGAGTCCAGCATCACCATGTCAGCTCCAACCCACAGCTCCCCCCACAAGCAGGCTAACAAATGTTATGCATCTACTGTAATCTACTGAAAACGTTTAAACATCAGCCATGAAGATCAGCAGCACATATTGGCCATCGGATGACCATGATCTATAGATGTCAGTATGAGCCTAAGTGTCCTCCCCTTTGGTTGGTTCATGAGTCTCTGGAACAAAGAAAAAATTGATCCAAGTCAACGGGCTAAAACTCCCCCTATCTAATGAGCTTTGCCATTCGCCCTGAATCACACAGGTTGTACTTCAATTTAATTAAAAAGTAATGATGGTGTGTTTCGACTACGAGTTAATACAGTGGTGTGAAAAACTATTTGCCCCTTTCCTGATTTCTTTTTCTTTTGCATGTTTGTCACACAAAATGTTTCTGATCATCAAACACATTTAACCATTAGTCAAAGATAACACAAGTAAACGCAAAATGCAGTTTTGAAATGATGGCTTTTATTATTTAGGGAGAGAACAAAATCCAAACCTACATTGCCCTGTGTGAAAAAGTAATTGCCTCCTGAACCTAATAACTGGTTGGGCCTCCCTTAGCAGCAATAACTGCAATCAAGCATTTGCGATAACTTGCTACGAGTCTTTTACAGCGCTCTGGAGGAATTTTGGCCCACTCATCTTTGCAGAATTGTTGTAATTCAGCTTTATTTGAGGGTTTTCTAGCATTAACCACCTTTTTAAGGTCATGCCATAACATCTCAATAGGATTCAGGTCAGGACTTTGACTAGGCCACTCCAAAGTCTTCATTTTGTTGTTTTTCAGCCATTCAGAGGTAGATTTGCTGGAGTGTTTTGGGTCATTGTCCTGCTGCAGCACCCAAGATCGCTTCAGCTTTAGTTGACAAACAGATGGCCGGACATTCTCCTTCAGGATGTTTTGGTAGACAGTAGAATTCATGGTTCCATTTATCACAGCAAGCCTTCCAGCTCCTGAAGCAGCAAAACAACCCCAGACCATCACACTACCACCACCATATTTTACTATTGGTATGATGTTCTTTGTCTGAAATGCTGTGTTACTTCTAGGCCAGATGTAACGGGACATTTGCCTTCCAAAAAGTTAAACTTTTGTCTCATCAGTCCACAAGGTACAGTGGGGCAAAAAAGTATCAGCCACCGATTGTGCAAGTTCTCCCACTTAAAATGATGACAGAGGTCAGTAATTTACATCATAGGTACACTTCAACTGTGAGAGACAGAATGTGAAAAAAAAATCCATGAATTCACATGGCAGGATTTTTAAATAATTTATTTGTAAATCAGGGTGGAAAATAAGTATTTGGTCACTTCAAACAAGGAAAATCTCTGGCTCTCACAGACCTGTAACGTCTTCTTTAAGAAGCTTTTCTGTCCTCCACTCATTACCTGTATTGGCAGCTGTTTGAACTCATTATATGTATAAAACACACCTGTCCACAGCCTCAAACAGTCAGACTCCAAACTCCACTATGGCCAAGACCAAAGAGCTTTCGAAGGACACCAGGAAAGAATTGTAGACCTGCACCAGACTGGGAAGAGTGAAGCTACAATAGGCAAGCAGCTTGGTATGAAAAAATCAACTGTGGGAGCAATTATCAGAAAATGGAAGACATACAAGACCACTGATAATCTCCCTCCATCTGGGGCTCCATGCGAAATCTCATCCCGTGGGGTCAAAATGATCATGAGAACGGTGAGCAAGAATCCCAGAACCACACGGGGGGACCTGGTGAATGACCTGCAGAGAGCTGGGACCACAGTAACAAAGGTCACCATCAGAAACACACTACAACAGCAGGGAATCAAATCCTGCAGTGCCAGACGTGTTCCGCTGCTGAAGCCAGTGCATGTCCAGGCCCATCTGAAGTTTGCCAGAGAGCACATGGATGATACAGCAGAGGATTGGGAGAATGTCATGTGGTCAGATGAAACCAAAGTAGAACTTTTTGGTATAAACTCAACTCGTCGTGTTTGGAGGAAGAAGAATACTGAGTTGCATCCCAAGAACACTATACCTACTGTGAAGCATGGGGGTGGGAACATCATGCGTTGGGGCTGTTTTTCTGCTAAGGGGAAAGGACGACTGATCCGTGTTAAGGAAAGATTGAATGGGGCCATGTATCGTGAGATTCTGAGCCAAAACCTCCTTCCATCAGTGAGAGCTTTGAAGATGAAACGTGGCTGGGTCTTCCAATACGACAATGATCCCAAACACACTGCCCGGGCAACAAAGGAGTGACTCTGTAAGAAGCATTTGAAAGTCCTGGAGTGGCCTAGCCAGTCTCCAGACCTCAACCCCATAGAAAATCTGTAGAGGGAGTTGAAAGTCCGTGTTGCTCGGCGACAGCCCCAAAACATCACTGCTCTCGAGAAGATCTACATGGAGGAATGGGCCAAAATACCAGCTAGTGTGTGTGCAAACCTGTTAAAGACCTATAGTAATCGTTTGACCTCTGTTATTGCCAACGAAGGTTATGTTACAAAGTATTGAGTTGAATTTTTGTTATTGACCAAATACTTATTTTCCACCCTGATTTACAAATCAAATCTTTAAAAATCCTGCCATGTGAATTCATGGATTTTTTTTCACGTTCTGTCTCTCACAGTTGAAGTGTACCTATGATGAAAATTACTGACTTCTGTCATCATTTTAAGTGGGAGAACTTGCACAATCGGTGGCTGACTAAATACTTTTTTGCCCCACTGTATTTTCCCAAAAGTCTTGGCAATCATTGAGATGTTTCTCAGCAAAATTGAGACGAGACCTAATGTTCTTTTTGCTTAACAGTGGTTTGCATCTTGGAAATCTGCCATGCAGGCCATTTTTGCTCAGTCTCTTTCTTGTGGTGGAGTCGTAAACACTGACCTTAATTGAGGCAAGTGAGGCCTGCAGTTCTTTAGAAGGTGTCCTGGGGTCTTTTGTGACCTCTCGGATGAGTTGTCTCTGCGTTCTTGGGGTAATTTTGGTCGGCCGCCCACTCCTGGGAAGGTTCACCACTGTTCCATGTTGTTGCCATTTGTGGATAATGGCTCTCACTGTGGATCGCTGGAGTCCCAAAGCTTTAGAAATGGCTTTATAACCTTTACCAGACTGATAGATCTCAATTACTTTTGTTCTCATGTGTTCTTGAATTTCTTTGGATCTTGGCATGATGTCTAGCTTTTGAGGTGCTTTTGGTCTACTTCTCTGTGTCAGGCAGCTCATATTTAAGTGATTTCTTGATTGAAACAGGTGTGGCAGTAATCAGGCTTGGGGGTGGCTACAGATATTGAACTCAGGCGTGGAACACCACAGTTGGGTTATTTTTTAGCAAGGGGGGCAATTACTTTTTCACACAGGGCAATGTAGGTTTGGATTTTGTTCTCTCCCTAAATAATAAAAAACATCATTTAAAAACTGCTTTTTGTGTTTACTTGTGTTATCTTTGACTAATTATTAAATGTGTTTGATGATCAGAAACATTTTGTGTGACAAACATGCAAAAGAATAAGAAATCAGGAAGGGGGCAAATAGTTTTTCACACCACTGTAGATATATCGGTCAGCCAATATATCAGGCTGATATTTACCATTTTTTTTATACATCATATCGGTCGATTTGTCCTTTGTAAAACAGGTTTTAAGTCAGGCGCATCCTCGGGCAGCCCGGTGCTGTTGCAGAATTTAATTTGAATGTATTTTTACGTTCACTCAAAAACAAAGTTTAAATATGAACATTAAATCAGCTTTTACACAATTAGACACAAATGCCTCAACTCCAAGGTAAATAAATAAATAAAGCTAAAAACAAAAACCAAATTTTCCCAATGACATGTTTTTGGGTAACAGAAAGGGTTGGGCCAAACAGACTCATCCCTAAGGCATGAACAGTGCAAGATCAAACATTTTCCTGGGAATATTCAACAGGGCTGTTTTATAGACAGATAAAATGAGTAAATCATGATGGAGCAGATGGATGAGCCTGTGGCAAAATACAGGGCCACACTTTGAGTCAGGCCAAGGAATGGAGGAGGGGGAAGCACTGGTACAAGCTGCTAGATGAGTGTAAACTAAACCTTAACTTTAGGCAGTGACTGGAGGATACCTCCTCCTGAAGAAAGACGGGGGAAATGGGCAATGTTTGCATGTTCAAGGTCTTTATGGAGTGTGACGCTCCACCTTCCACACCTAAATTCTCTCTCTGAGAAAACAACTTAAAGGGAGGTTGTTTCATTTCCTATCTGATTGATTTAAATGTTTAAAAAGCTCAAGCTCTGCTTTAGCAAAAGTTGATCGTGACACAGTGTGACATGCAACGAAATGGAAGACTCCGGCATTAGTGAACTTGAATGTGGCTCCACTTAGTTTGTTGTATCAGTTATTAAGTTTTGCTTATTTATTGCAATTTCTTTAAATATGTAGGCCAAACAAAGGTTGTAAATCATGTGTTGTGTCCTACCTACCGATTAGCTGTGTGCACTATAGGAATTCTTGCAAATGGCTCTGGCTCTTTCTCCAGTGTATCTGACAAGTTGATATTCAAATCAATGCTGGGCTGCATGGGGGTTGGTAGCACTGCTGTCTTGCAGTGTGATGGTTGCAGGTTTGAATCCTGACTGGATTTTCTGTGCTGAGTTTGCATGTATTCATGCATGTGTGGGTTTTCCTCCACAGCGAGACGCTTCTAGGACGTGCCTGAAATTTGCCGCGTCGCGGCTGGTTTGAATTACCTCCACAGACTATAATGGATTCTATTTGAAGCCCACTGCTGTTCTGCGCCGCTGATGCTTCCAGTGAAGTAGGGGTCACCTTGGTGATGACTACACAAAAGAGCTAGTAACAAGTCTGGGTTGGGTCAGTTACAAACGGTTTTGTACATCCTCAACCAAATATTATCTCAGTTTTCATAGCAGTCCATTTGAATACTATTTTATAAACTTTAATGCCATACATTTCATGTTGTGTTATTTTTAAAGATTTCTGTAATTTGCAGCATTAATTTGTTGAGAAAATGCCGTCAGTTTCTTTCTTGCTATATATTCAAAGTAATGAAACAACTAAATAACATTAATAAATGTTACAAAATAACAAGACGACTTTAAGATTGGAACGGTTCGATGACACATTATGGCTAGCTGTTAGCTCATCTGTTTGATTGAAACTAATCTCTGTTTTTACAAACTGATGTTGTTCAAAGAGCCAAGTTAGGATACCAACACAACCACACTTCAAAGGATGTGGTAAATGGCCTGTATGTGTATAGCACCTTCTAGGGTTCTACAACCCCCCCACCACCACCACCACCAAGGTGCTTTACAACACACCAGTCACTCACCCATGCACACACACATTCACACACTAGTAGCGATGAGGTACAATGTAGCCCTGGGGCGCGCTGACTGAAGTGAGGCTGCTGAACACTGGCACCGCTGGTCCTTCCAACCACCACCAGCAGGCAAACTGAGTTAAGTGTCTTGCCCAAGGACACAACGACAGCGACAGACCGAGGGAGACTCGATCCTGCAATCCTCCAGTCCTATTTTAAAACTGTTTTTCATCCTCACCAAGACTTGAGCCATGTCTACGCACTGACCCTTATTGAACAAAAACTAGGACAAACTTTCCAGAGACGTTTTCATTGGCGAACCAAACGGCATCCACAGCTTGTGGACAAACTGTGTTGGGAAGCCCAAGCAGGCCCATGGCAGATGGTCAGAGAGAACGGGTGACTTTTGTCCAAGAGTGCAGTGTGCACAGTCAGCACAATGACACACAAAGAGACATAAAAGAACCTGAGGCTTGAGCAGTTTCACAACACGACACAAAAAACAACTCTCATGGTGGATAAGGTCACACGCAGACATGACACACACACATGCATGCTGCGACAGAAAACTACTCATTTTGCGCAATCAGGAGGGACACAGCGGCCTGAAGCTGATTGGCTGTGAACACGTTAGGACTCATGCATGCTAGTTTACTTTTTTTGCCAACTGACATTAATTTTAGCTTTTTTCTACATATCAGTGTCGCCTGCTTCTCCCTTACAGCCAAACGCTAAGATAAACATTATCCTGCCAATCCCCACGTAATGACTCTTTTGCTTTTTCTTTGTCCTGCTGGCTCTCTGCAATTAAGCAAATGGGTCATTAATTAATCGCGGGCAACGGGACACACAAGGAGTTAATCAGGCTGGATGGATGGACTGCTGGGAAAGACTGACACATACACACTCAAGCAAACACA
Organism: Nothobranchius furzeri; assembly: GCF_043380555.1. Taxonomy (NCBI): domain Eukaryota; kingdom Metazoa; phylum Chordata; class Actinopteri; order Cyprinodontiformes; family Nothobranchiidae; genus Nothobranchius; species Nothobranchius furzeri. The sequence continues at coordinate 42,831,383 of NC_091749.1, forward strand.
AGCTATTGACATTTCGGAGAAGTGAGCCTCCAGTAAGATGTGCATGAATAAAATTACAGCAAATGGCAGGAGCTGATGAAAAGCAGCTTGATCATTGATTCCTGTTGTCAAACTGTGCTGAGTGGCAGTTTTTACCAGGAGGAAATTTAGCTTGAATCCTTGCCTCGGGCAATCAGCAATCAGAGTGAGACGGAGATGTTTTTGCCAGCTTGTGATGGTACTCAGCTCAGTTTTTCAGTGTTAACAGCTGAACACTGCTGACAAATCATTTTCACAGAATATATAAAAATAAAACTATTGACAGGACAGCCACACAGGATCTCCATAGGCTGGGTTTATACTTGGCAGACTGGAGCGAGAAGTACAGGTCTGGATCCAGACGCGTGCAGTGCTGAGGCATCACCTTGGAAAAAGAGGCAGATCGTGAATGCAGACACATCTCTGAAACCATTTCTGTCTAAAAAGCTGGGTTTCTCCTGAGGCACATTTGGAGCATCTTCTTTTTATCTTTTCACCATTTCCCTGATGTGCTGTGTGTGTGTGTGCGTGTGTGTGTGTGTGTGTGTGTGCGCGCATGCACGCGTGCCTTGATGCAGATATGTTTCTGTATGTGTGTAAAGAGAAGGAAGCATAGGTTAAGGATTTTTGCAGCCATGCATGAAGACAGAAAGACAATGACTGTTAGTTTTCTTCATGAAAAAATGAAACTGAATTTCATTTAGTAATTTGCTATTTCTCTCTCTCCACTGGTTGCCCATGCAGTTTAGGATAAATTTCAAAATTATGCTTCTGACTTACAAATCCTTGAACCATCAAGCTCCTCCATATCTGTGTGAACTTGTCCATTACTACAACCCGCCGCGTGCTCTCAGGTCTGAAGATAAGCTCCTCCTAGCTGTTCCGAATGCACGTTTAAAAAGCCGTGGAGAGAGGGCTTTCTCTGTCTGTGCACCGACGCTGTGGAACACATTACCACTGCTAGTGAGGCAAGCACCAACAGCTAGCATTTTTAAATCACGCCTGAAAACTCACTACTTCAACCTAGCTTATACCACATAATTATGACCATCACTTACATCTGCATTGTTTAAAAATGGACTTTACAATATCAACTTCCGTACTATTGAGGTTCTTTTTTAAAAAATGTTTTTCTAATTTTTTATTCTCCCTGTGTCTTATTGATTTTTAGCTGTTAGTTTTTGGGAATTTTGTTGTATTTCCTTTTTATCTTTTATCTGTGTTCGACATGTTTGTATATCGCCTGTTTAATTAACTCCTCCTTGAACCGTCACCTTATCGTGGTGGAGGAGTTTGAGTGCCCTAATGATCCTAGGAGCTATGTTGTCTGGGGCACTTAGTGCCCCTGGTAGGGTCTCCCATGACAAATTGGTCTTAGGTGAAGGGTGAGACAAAGAACGGTTCGAAGGATCTTTCATGGCGGTTAAAACGAAGAGTCGGAGTACCCGGCCCGGAGGGTTACCGGGGTCCCACCCTGGAGCCAGGCCTGGGGTTGGGGCCCGTGAGCGAGCGCCTGGTGGCCGGGCTTTCGCCCATGGGGCCCGGCCGGGCCCAGCCCGAACCGGATACATGGGCTCGTCCAACTGTGGACCCACCACCCGCAGGAGGAACATGAAGGGTCCGGTGCAATGCGAATCGGGTGGCAGACCAAGGCGGGAGCCTTGGCGGTCCAATCCCCAGACAAGAAAACTAGTTTTTGGGACATGGAACGTCACCTCGCTGGCGGGGAAGGAGCCGGAGCTTGTGGCAGAGGTTGAGCGGTACCGGCTAGATATAGTCGGACTCACCTCGACACATTGCATTGGCTCTGGAACCCGAGACCTGGAGAGGGGTTGGACACTCTACTTTGCTGGAGTTGCTCCGGGTGAGAGGCAGAGGGCTGGGGTTGGCTTTTTGTTAGCCCCGAGACTCTCTGCCTGTGTGTTGGGGTTTACCCCGGGGGACAAGAGGGTAGCTTCCTTGCGCCTTCGGGTCGGGGAACGGGTCCTGACTGTTGTTTGTGCTTATGGGCCAAATATCAGTTCAGAGTACCCACCCTTTTTGGAGTCCCTGGGACGAGTGCTAGATAGTGCTCCATCAGGGGACTCCATTGTCCTGCTGGGGGACTTCAATGCTCACGTGGGCAATGACAGCTTGACCTGGAGGGGTGTGATTGGGAGGAACGGCCCACCTAATCAGAACTCGAGCGGTGTTTTGTTATTGGACTTCTGTGCAAGCCGCAGTTTGGCTATAACGAACACCAAGTTCGAACATAAGGATGCCCACCGGTACACTTGGTACCAGGGCAGCCTAGGTCACAGGTCGATGATAGATTTTGTAGTCGTATCATCTGACCTGCGGCCGTATGTTTTGGACACCCGAGTGAAGAGAGGGGCGGAGCTGTCAACTGATCACCACCTGGTGGTGAGTTGGATCAGATGGCAAGGGAACATGCCGCGTAGACCTGGCAGACCCAAACGCATAGTGAGGGTCTGCTGGGAACGCCTGGCAGAAGAACCTGTCAAGACGGTCTTCAACTCCCACCTCCGGCAGAGCTTTGACCACGTCCCGAGAGCAGTGGGGGACATTGAGTCCGAGTGGGCCTTGTTCCACTCTGCGATTGTCGAGGCGGCTGTTGCTAGCTGTGGTCGTAAGGTGGCCGGTGCCAGTCGTGGTGGCAACTCCCGTACCCGCTGGTGGACACCAGAGGTTCGGGGAGCCGTCAGGCTGAAGAAGGAGGCCTACAGGGCGTGGCTGGTCTGTGGGTCTCCGGAGGCAGCAGACAGGTACCGGATAGCCAAGCGGGGTGCAGCAGTGGCAGTTGCCGAGGCAAAATCTCGGGCGTGGGAGGAGTTTGGTGAGGCCATGGAGAAAGACTATCGATCGGCTCCAAAGAGGTTCTGGCAAACTGTCCGGCGCCTCAGGAGAGGAAGGCAGCAACTCGCTCACACTGTTTACAGTGGGGATGGGGAGCTGCTGACGTCAAATGAGGCTATAGTCAGACGGTGGAAGGAATACTTTGAGGAGCTCCTCAATCCCACCAATGCGCATTCCGAGGAGGAACCAGAGCTGGGAGGCCTGGGGATGGACTGTCCGATCTCGGGGGCAGAAGTTGCTGAGGTAGTCAAACAACTACACAGCGGCGGAGCCCCGGGGGCGGATGAGGTTCGTCCTGGGTATCTCAAGGCTATGGATGTTGTAGGGCTGTCATGGTTGACACGTCTCTACAACATTGCGTGGTCATCGGGGGCAGTTCCTAGGGAGTGGCAGACCGGGGTGGTGGTCCCCATCTTAAAGAAGGGTGACCTGAGGGTGTGTTCCAACTATAGGGGGATCACACTCCTCAGCCTCCCTGGAAAGGTCTACTCCAAGGTACTGGAGAGGAGGGTCCGATCGATAGTTGAATCTCAGATAGAGGAGGAGCAATGTGGTTTTAGTCCTGGCCGTGGAACTGTGGACCAGCTCTATACCCTTGCAAGGGTGATGGAGGGGGCATGGGAGTTTGCCCAACCAATCCACATGTGCTTTGTGGATTTGGAGAAGGCTTATGACCGTGTCCCCAGGGGCACCCTGTGGGGGACGCTCCAGGAGTATGGGGTGGGTGGCTTTCTGTTAAGGGCCATTCAGTCCCTTTACCAGAGGAGCGTGAGTTTGGTCCGCATAGCCGGTAGTAAGTCGGACCTGTTCCCAGTGAGGGTTGGACTCCGCCAGGGCTGCCCTTTGTCACCGGTTCTGTTCATACTTTTATGGACAGAATTTCTAGACGCAGCCGTGGTGTGGAGTGTGTCGAGTTTGGTGGCAGGAGAATCTCGTCTCTGCTTTTTGCGGTTGATGTGGTCCTCCTAGCTTCATCCAGCTCTGACCTTCAGCTCTTGCTGGGTAGGTTCGCGGCCGAATATGAAGCGGCTGGGATGAGGATCAGCACCTCCAAATCTGAGACCATGGTTCTCGACCGGAAAAGGGTGGCTTGCCACCTCCGGGTCGGGGGAGAGGTCCTACCTCAAGTGGAGGAGTTTAAGTATCTCGGGGTCTTGTTCACGAGTGAGGGTAGGAGGGATCGGGAGATCGACAGGCGGATTGGTTCGGCGTCTGCAGTGATGCGGACGCTGAGCCGATCTGTCGTGGGGAAGAGGGAGCTGAGCCAGAAAGCCAGGCTCTCGATTTACCGGTCGATCTACGTCCCAATCCTCACCTATGGTCATGAGCTTTGGGTAATGACCGAAAGAACGAGATCGCGGATACAAGCGGCCGAAATGAGTTTCTTCCGTAGGGTGGCCGGGCTCAGCCTTAGAGATAGGGTGAGGAGCTCGGACATTCGGGAGGGACTCGGAGTAGAACCGCTGCTCCTCCGGATCGAGAGGAGCCAGTTGAGGTGGTTTGGGCATCTGGCCAGGATGCCTCCTGGACGCCTCCCCGGGGAGGTGTTTCGGGCATGTCCTGCCGGCAGAAGGCCCCCGGGTCGACCCAGGACACGTTGGAGAGGTTACATCTCCAATCTGGTCCGGGAACGCCTTGGGGTCCTGCCGGAGGAGCTGGTGGACAAGGCCGGGGAGAGGACGGCCTGGAGCTCCCTAGTTGGGATGCTGCCCCCGCGACCCGGACCCGGATAAGCGGAGGAAAACGAGGACTGTTTAATTAACTAACATTTTTAGTGTACAGCGCCTTGTTTGGTTGTAATGCCTTGTGAATGCGCTTTATAAATAAAATTGGACTGGATTGGATTGGATTTCCCTATTTACACATGTCTGTCGTTCTTATTTATACACTTATTTTACGCACACGATAACAAGGATTGCCGTGTTCATGTCAAATTAAACTGATCACAATACATTGATTTACATTCTTTTTTTCGTCTTCCTCCTCCAATCCCCATAAATCCCTGTGTGTCCTCCTACAGCAGGACAACAGACATCCATAACAACACAGAAAAAGTCTGGTGTGTTGTGTAAAAACTGCTATTTTTAGCACATTTGTAGGTCCAACATGTTGCTACCAGATGTACAGTGTGAGCAGTCAGGTCGTATCCGATAACTTCACTGAGAAAAGTACTTTTTGAGAGAGGTATATATGATCTATAAAAACCATATAACATTTACTCGATTATTGCACTTACCCATTACTTCACAATTCCTTGGATAAGGTAAATTTGACCTATGCTACTCATTGTTTAATTGTAACAACCATTACATAGAAAACTATGGTAAAACATACCCCAAAACATTGAGTCCTGTGCTACAAATTGCGCATGCGCCAGACCGCGTTTTTTGAGTGAACGAGCAGGACGGGGAATTCTGGATCCTCTCTCCAGCAGCCGTCGAACTGCAGAAGTGAAGGTAAGCCATGGTGTTGTTTATATCAAGAATGTGAATGGTAATTTCTGAATAGATGAGATATCACACTCCATTTGTATTATGCGTGTGTCTGTGTAGCGTGAATTAATAAGTTTGAATCTGTCGATGGCGCCACCGTGACCGGACAGCAGTTAAGTTGCAATGAAATGTGTTTGCGGCCTGCGCTGTATTAGTTCCATTTATTTTCTTTTTTATAGTTTGTGTGCATGACCAGGCCCGCACTGTCGTTCGTAACGGATGAGATTGTGTTCATATTACAATGTTTGTAGTTTTTAAGAGTTTAAAAACTGACTCAGAGGAAGAGAGGAGGAGACGAGCGCAGCACAGCACGCAGAGGGCGAATGTTGGGATAACGTAGCTACAATTGCTGGCAGGTCTGGTCATCGTTGACTTTTTTCTTTGACTGTTAATGTCTTAAGATTTTGAGGAAGAATAATGACTCGTGAAAAATATGTACAGCCCCTCTGCTGCAACTTTCCTGGTTCTTTTAGATCTCAGGTCGGGAGAACGATGAGTCATGCCACATCAATTTTATTATCCATTTGCGTTATTTTTTCCTTCACTCTGATGGACATATTCACTGATCCAGTAAAAGAAAGTGATGCTCAATCAATCAATCAACTTTATTTATATAGCACTTAATCCTACAATACATGCAACTCAAAGTGCTTAACAAATTAAAAAGGTCCTACATACCCACATTCCCTCCCATCCCAAGAATTTTAAAAACAGTCTGACAATAAAAAACCCTTTACAACACTCCTCCACTGACACACACACACACACACGCACACACACACACACACACACACACACACACACACACACACACACATGCACCCTCCCCCATGGTAAAAAAAACAGAGTTTAGACGTATCACAACAGTTTCATTGGAGGAGACATTCATGCTGAAACTTGACGAGTACACACCAGGTCTTTTGCGGCTTATGCGTGACCAAAGGAGGAGCTGCTGGTTCCAAGAAGAGAGCTCTGCTGGACACTTTAAATAACGTATGTTTTTAAAAAAAATTCAAAAAAGTGTTATTGATATAAGTGAATTTAAAGTAAAATATTTGTGAACAATTGCTTTGTTGTGTACAAAGTTGAGCTCCTTAGCAACTTAACAAACTACCTTTTAACATCAATCTGTGAAATGCTAAAAAAAAGGTTTTAGCTTTTAAGGGATTTGGTCTAACCCCTCTCTCACACTGGAGGCATCAGTGGTGCGAAACAGAAACTCTTGCGCATCAGTCTTCACTGGGAGAGTCTCAGCCATAGAGCGCCTCCTCTGCCGCCCTCCTTGCTGGACTCGCAAGATCACAAAGTCGCACGAGACTTCAAAAGTCTCATGATTTGTGAATGCCGTCCACCAGAAAAACAAAAAGAAATAGAAAATCATGTTTGACGTTGCTGTTTGATGTCATATTAAATGTTGTTCCTCTCCACTGCCAGGATTAATACTACGAAAAGGAGGCAGAAGTGATTCTGGTGTTTTTTAGTAGTCGTGTAAAAAGATTTTAGAGTCACAACGGTATATAAATCACTCAACTTACAGTATTTTCTTTAAATTTCACTTGTAAGTCACTTTGGACAAAAGCATCTGCTAAATACATAAACATAAATTATCTCCCCACAGACACAGCATTCAGAAAAAAATGGATGCAGTCGTCTGCTGCCTCATGAACTACCTCAGTGAAAGACAAGAAGATCATGACTGACAGTCATTCATGATAGATGATTGATTAACTCAAGGGATCCTCATGTCCTCCTCTCCTAGCCAATCCTCTTTACTCCTCTTCTGCTTTCCATTTCTGTCCACTACATGCAGGCTCTCCTTTAGATAAACTTAAATGTATTGGAAAAAGTATCTTAAATAATGTAAAACATGTAAATGTTTTTTGTTTTTTCTTTTTCACATGTAGGAATGTGAGGAAAACAGACAAAACGATGAAGGTGATCGTGATGCACAACGCCATGGCTGAGGAGGACCCATCACATGTGTCTATTGTGATGGAGGGAAACAGAACAAAGGCATGTGTGCTGCTGATGGGGCTGATATATGCCCTCAACCTTGAATATCCGAAGCAGCTGAAGAACACATTTGAAGCTTTTCAAAAAAATTTTTTGGAACTCGACGGGACAAAACTTCTGAAAAAAAGGTACACAGCCTCAAAAATATGCTCATGCAATAAACACACATTCCACCCCATCTTCCAGGTGAATCTTTTGACAGTTAGAGTCGTAATGTAGTGTAGTTTTTTATTTTATTTCTCTTCCATCCTCCGCTACAGACACAAAAACAACCTTGTAGAGTTTGTGTGTGCGCGCTTTTTGCCTTAGAAAACATAAGTGGCATCTTAAAGTTTTGTTTGCATTAGTCAGTTATCCAGAAACATTACAAGCTGTAAATGATGTTAGTGACTTATTAAAACAGGTCAGTTCATTGAAATATTGTGTGAAAGTGTTGTACTGCACTTTAATTTGTTTTCTTTGATAATTTAGGGCAAGATTGCTGCAAGACTGTTGGAGTATTTGTTGTATAAATGCACCTGTACTGCAGATATTTTTAGTCACTGTTATGGAAAGCTGAATAGACACACAAGTAAGATTTTAGAGAACTTCTTTATGTGATCGGACATCCCTTGGAGCTCTGATATTGATCTCACTTATTTCATTTTCTAATCTCGTCTCTTCTCCTCAATTCTTATGTCCTAAAACAGGGATATGCTTTGCTGCACTTTATTCTGTGTTTTTGTGGAATAAAACCATTGAGATTATGTACTATCTGAGTGCCTTTTGTGTGTGTGGGGGGGGGGACGACACATCTTACCCTATATAAACAAGTGATGGCTATTAAATGATATTAATTAACTTTGTGTAGTAATAATCAGGTACTAACTACTAGCAAACAAGAGATAATTTTTACCCATTTTCGACGAGTAAAGTAGCTGTTGAATGGATCTATAAATGTGAGAATTTTTTTTTACCTATTTAAGTATTTCATAGCTTTCAATTTAAGTCATTTTATACTCAATTTATGAGAGTAAATCTACCCCAGAGAAGTCAATGCAGATTGTTACCTCAGATTTATTGGGTAAATTCTATAGTTTAGTGTTCTCAGTGTAGGTCGTACATTGTGAGCACATGACACATGAGATTTGCTCTGCGAGGAAGTGGTACAGTTTGAGCTGACGCTGAGTGCTACAAGTGAAAAAGTTGCATAGTGTCCGCCCGTTTTAAGGCGTTAAAAAGACTAACACACAGGGAGGAGAAAGGTTTTGCTTTCAGTTCTACAAACGGACGCTAAAAGCAAGCTAAAACTGCCTGGTCTCCTTTTAAGGAACCAAACTTTTGCGCAATCTTGGCTTTGATGGTCTGGATTGCAAAGAGCAGGTTAGGAGGGTGATGGGGTTTGGCCTTCCAAAAACATCGATCTGCCTTCTACTGAGAAAAGAAAAGAACCTGTGGTCATTTCTGCTCCTCCAACACATCACCGTGGCTGGGAGTTATTGGATGGTTCATCTGTAAAATGTTTCTGTGATGCCTAAAGAGTTTGTCTTTGCAAGTTTCCACATAAAAGGAGAGGCGCTGAGGGCTTTCACAATGAGGGATGTGGCGTTGACAGACCAGTTAAATCATCAGCAGCACACACTCCCACAGATAGTGGGACGTGCTCATCACAGCTCTTCCTGAGATCTGTTACTATCTTGCTTTTTCTCACATTCAAAGTGAGGTTGTTTTATTTTTATTTTTTTTTGTCACTGCATGGCTAAATGCTTCACTTCCTCTCTGTTGTGTTCTTCACTGCTATGCATGATGAGGCCCACCACTGTCATATCATCAGCAAGTTTAATGATGTGGTTGGAGGCAAATCTGGCAACGCAGTCCTGAATCAGCAGGGTGAACCTGAACAGGCAGAGTGCACATTAAATCTGTGTAGACTGGGGTGTTTTTCAGCTCTGTGTTGTAAAATATCGTCCCAAATTAACATGGATGTCACAATTATACCAACATGAACACATGAAGAAAAGTCATTAAAGCTTTATGTCACCCAAAAAACAGAAAAGACATTAGTGCTTACTTAGCCAGCTATAACCACAAACTGTCATCGATGCCTGAGATTTCTATGAACAAATATTTTAATTTTTTAAACACTATTATTCCAAAATAACCAAATACCTCTGATTTGAGAAAGGTGTAAGAAACAACTAGGCAGGGCTTGATCAAAATAAATAAGCAAACAAAAAAATAAATGAGTAATGGCAAAATGGTTTGTGTGCATCTGATCCAGTTTTCCTATTCATCTCTTATGTTTATGTTTATTTATTTAGCAGACGCTTTTATCCAAAGCGACTTACAATTTATAACCTGTAGGGCATGTTGTGAGCTGTGGGAAAAACCGGAGTACCCGGAGGAAACCCACGCATGCATGGGGAGAACACGCAACACCACGCAGAAAGGCCACAGCCGAGTTTTCGAACCTGCGACCTTCGTGCTGCGAGGCAACAGTGCTAACCACTGTGCCACCATGCAGCCCATCTCTTACCTCTGACACCTAAATAGATATTTTCTGTAAACCCTAGAGATGGTTGTGGGTGAAAATCCCAGTAGATCAGCTGTTTCTGAAACACCTAAACTGGCCTGCTGGGCACCAACAGCCATGCCGCAGTTATCCTCTTTATTCTCAGTTCTGATGCTGATTTGAGCTCCTGCAAGATGCATTTACCAAATCTAGAAGTCCAAATGTGTTGTGATCAGGTGATTACGTATTTGTGTTGACAGGCAATAGAATAAACAACTGTTGCAGCTTCACTTTCCTGTTGGTTATGCACAGGGATGGTTGACAGATAAATATTCTAAAGGTCAACTTTACTCGTGTTTTACATTTGTAGTGGTTTCTAGTGGGAATGGATGCCTTGTATGTTGTTCTTTGGGGAGCAAAAACTATAGTGTGCCTCTTTGAGGACGTACAAGTCAGATGGTGGAGAAAGTAGCAGAACACGGCAGGATTTGGAGTCGTATTTCCTGATGTTTGGACATCTCGCCTTGGATTGGATACCATTGATTCCATTTGTGCTGCAACGTTGATGTTTTATCTCCACAAACAACACAAGCCTGAAGGAGTTCTGTCATGTGGTGGAGTTGCTAATGCTAACAGTTCTGGACAGTCCTGGACGCTAAACCAACAACAGCCTTCCCCGTCACGAGTCAAGATGGGTGAGTCCATGAATGGTGAGGGTGCAGTGTGTAAGAATAAAGCTAGATTTCTACAATTAAATATTCCCAAATAGCCTAATGTCTCAATCATGTCAGAAGGAAGGTTATATTAAAGATATTTAATTCTCAGCCGACTGGGGGTGTGTCAGTTTTTCTCCTTTCAAAATAAATAGGGATGTATACTGTTTACAATCAGTGAGTACAGGGTTATCTTGTCTCCTGCGAGCTAATGCTGCACTGCTGGCATTTGTAATTTGACTACAGCCTGCAAAAAATAAAAATAAATAAAAATAAAAAGTGTTTAAAGAACCAAAGTCAGTAACAAGAGCAACCCACAAGTTATTTCTTGTACCCCTATGAAGCCACAGCATCTTTTTGTTTTACTCTGATATAGAGGCTAGAGGCTACATTGGGCTAACAATGCTAACGGATAATTAGAAGCAAATAGTCGGCTATAAAAATATCTCAAGCTACATTTGCAATTACCAACAACTCATTATTGCAGTGAAATCTGTGTGTGGAGTGAATACTGAGTCAAATGTATTGTAGCAACTCCGAGCGTCTCAGCGGCAGGTTTATAGTCCCCCAATCAACCAGCAGGAAGCAGTAGAGGTTCACACAGACCTTTATTAGGCTTTTTCTTCAACGCTTTGTAACGCTACAGACACGATCCTCTATCACGCTCCTACCACACAGAGTCACGGTGTCAGTTAACCGTGCTAATTCAACCCGCTCCACAGAACACACATAACCTTCCCTGTGGCTAACCTTAACATAACACTCACACAACATGCAAATCAACACATAGGAACTAGCAGAACGATAGGAAACACATATAACACAATACCCAGAATGCACCTGGCTTACAACCCCAGCCAGGTCATTACAATATCGTTTTACTAAACTAAATGAGTCATTCAGGGCAATAACAACAATCTACCAGACAGACGGTAAAAACAACACTTCCTCTGTGGCAGCTGCTTATTACCGTTATAAGTGTAATAAGCAGTGTTGGGCGTCTTACGTTAAAACAGTAATTAGTTATAGTTAGAAATTACTTTTTTCAAAAAGTAACCGAGTTAGCAGATTAGTAACCATATTGTAAAAGTACTTAGTTACCAAGTAACTGTAATGTTACTTTTATGTTCTATAACAGAGTTACATTCTATAATATCTATAATGTGAAATATTTTTTACAACTGAATGATTCTTACTGTCTAGAATGAACATTTCAGATAGCCAAAAAGTTCATTCAGTGAGATGTTCGCTAGAATATCTGGAATGTTAATTTCTACTAGGAGCAATAGAATTATAGATATCTGGAATGCCTATCCAATCTGCCTAATAAATGTTAAAGGTGGAATATGGAACATTTTAATAAAAAGGCTATATTTAAAAGACAATAACAATAAATACACAGGGCATTTAGAGATGTGCAGAATGAATGTACAGGTTTTGCTTTAAAAGCTAAATAAAAAAATAGCAATAAAAATTGTATTTTGACGGACACAACACTGGGTTTATGTTTCCATCTACCAGCCACTAGAGGCCACCGTTAAGCTAAAAAGTCCGCTCAGCAAGGCAAGGCTCGGACTGAGTAAAATGGTGGACTTGACAAGTCAAGCAGCTGATTCTGAGCCCACAAGATGTTCTAACTATAAATACTGTTGTAAAAAAAAATTATTAATAGAAATTAGGGGTGTAAGGGTATGCTAAAACTGTATTTGGTTTGGTTCAGTAATTTAAAGAGCTTGGTTCAATTATTTTTTTGGTATATTATTATTATATTTATTTATTTAATAATATCTAAAGCAGCTCCTATAGTGATCAGAACCTGGTGTCATCACGGGCTGCTGATCTAGCATGATGTCTTTCATTATTTCACACTTCATTTGTGCAGTTATGAGTGTCACGTTCATACAGACAAGTGTTGTGTTTGACTGTAGATGCTCCGTGTTTTTTTCCTTAAAAACTCACCTCACACCACCCAGAGTTTATTCTTTCAAACTCATATTAAATAACTATCTTCCTCCGCGCCGTATTTTTCGTTGTAGAATGAAATCTTTACATCAGTTGTCATGGGGAAAGTTCAGCAGACGTGTTTGTTTACATTTTTGTCGCTGTGTGCCAGCAGTGTGAGAGAAGGGAGGGAGGGGCGACGCACCGTTCAGCGTCTCAACAGGCTCCAGTAGCAGCGACTGCCAGCTGGTTTGATCTGCTCTAAAAGGCATTGATCAGAATTTGCAGATCACATTTGTTAAACAGGGATCAGGCGCGTGCAGCCATCATGCGTCACTCAATACAGCGTCCGTGCAGAAACTCGCCTGGGAACTTTTATACGCTGCTCTTAAATCACGCAGATAAAAATTCATTATTTAACGGAAAATGAACTGAAACACTATGCAACTGGACCAAGACCAACAGGCTGAACCGGAACGTTCAACCCCCCCCCCCCCCCCCCCCCCCCCCCCCCCCATGAACCGTTACACCCCTAGTCCTTACCCTGTACAATTCGTCACTGAACATGCAGACAGCAAGAAAATTAGTTCTGTTGCTGCAAAACCACCTCTGAACACCAGAGTTGCCAGAGTGTTCAAAAGAGTGTCCGTGTTCCATTTAATAGTATCACCTTAGGTTTTTAGGGATTCTGAGATATCTCAAACATAGTTCCTACTAAAGTTGTTATTATGCATATCTAGCTGCTGATGTCTTCATTTGCAATTTTGACTAATAAGAATACAATTTGCACAATGATAAATTAAACTACTGCTACATAAAATAGAAAATTACAGAGAGAGTGATTGCAGTAAAAAAAAATTGACCACAGGATGTCATCTGACTTTATTCTTACACACTGCACCTTTAAGTGACAATAACTTACA